>NW_027656144.1:0-156183 GCF_964235325.1 Thermobia domestica
GTGGTCTCATCAATCCTGCAAGGGTTAAATTGCTTCAAGTATAACAACAGGTACTAACTTCATTTTTTACATTTTTTGTTGTAATCTGTAGATTTTCTTTCCCCTTTATCATGTGTGCAACACTTAGGTAGTATATTTGGTAGTTGTGTAGAAAAAATATACAGGGTGATGCAAAATTTCAACCCTTAATAGTATAAAATTATTGTTTTTTCATCAAGAAATAAAGAAAATGCACCATATACCGAGTGCGCTGTATGTAGTTCTGAATGGTACATGTTCTTACTCCTCGGTTGTCATTCGTCAGCCATATTGTTATGAGGCAATGAGACATATTATGGGAAATAATTTGTTATAGTCTGCAAAAAACAGTTAGAAAGTACCAAATATGATATATTCAAGGTAAATTCCCGTCTACGGTAGGGGACTTTGCTTGCACTCACATCATAAAGGGGGCAATGCTTTTCAATTTGAGCTTTATTTCGTTAAAATATGTGCAGAAGTTTCGGAGATATAGCCTTTAGTATATAGTAGTTATATGCAATGCACAACAATATAATATATATAAAAATGACATATGGTATATTGTTGAGATGTTACCTCACAACATATTTATACCAAATAGTACAGTTTTGAAGAAAATTGAAGAAAATAGTTTTTGAAGACATACTTTTTCGACTTAAGATGAGTGTCACGTGGTCTCATCAATCCTGCAAGGGTTAAATTGCTTCAAATATAACAACAGGTACTAACTTCATTTTTTACATTTTTTGTTGTAATCTATAGATTTTCTTTCCCCTTTATCATGTGTGCAACACTTAGGTAGTATATTTGGTAGTTGTGTAGAAAAAATATACAGGGTGATGCAAAATTTTAACCCTTAATAGTATAAAATTATTTTTTTTTCATCAAGAAATAAAGAAAATGCACCATATACCGAGTGCGCTGTATGTAGTTCTGATTGGTACATGTTCTTACTCCTCGGTTGTCATTCGTCAGCCATATTGTTATGAGGCAATGAGACATATTATGGGAAAGAATTTGTTATATTCTGAAAAAAAAAACAGTAGAAAGTACCAAATATGATATATTCAAGGTAAATTCCCTTCTACGGTAGAGGACTCTGCTTGCACTCACATCATAAAGGGGGCAATGCTTTTCAATTTGAGCTTGATTTGGTTAAAATATGTGCAGAAGTTTCGGGTATATAGTAGTTAGGCGCAATGACCAACAATATAATATATATAAAAATGACATATGTTATATTGTTGAGATGTTATCTAACAACATATTTATACCAAATAAGACAGTTTTGAGGAAAATTGAAGAAAATAGTGTTTGAAGACATACTTTTTCGACTTAAGATGAGTGTCACGTGGTCTCATCAATCCTGCAAGGGTTAAATTGCTTCAAGTATAACAACAGGTACTAACTTCATTTTTTACATTTTTTGTTGTAATCTGTAGATTTTCTTTCCCCTTTATCATGTGTGCAACACTTAGGTAGTATATTTGGTAGTTGTGTAGAAAAAATATACAGGGTGATGCAAAATTTCAACCCTTAATAGTATAAAATTATTGTTTTTTCATCAAGAAATAAAGAAAATGCACCATATACCGAGTGCGCTGTATGTAGTTCTGAATGGTACATGTTCTTCCTCCTCGGTTGTCATTCGTCAGCCATATTGTTATGAGGCAATGAGGCATATTATGGGAAATAATTTGTTATAGTCTGCAAAAAACAGTTAGAAAGTACCAAATATGATATATTCAAGGTAAATTCCCGTCTACGGTAGAGGACTCTGCTTGCACTCACATCATAAAGGGGGCAATGCTTTTCAATTTGAGCTTGATTTGGTTAAAATATGTGCAGAAGTTTCGGAGATATAGCCTTTAGTATATAGTAGTTAGGTGCAATGCCCAACAATATAATATATATAAAAATAACATATGTTATATTGTTGAGATGTTACTTAACAACATATTTATACCAAATAAGACAGTTTTGAAGAAAATTGAAGAAAATAATGTTTGAAGACATACCTTTTCGACTTAAGATGAGTGTCACGTGGTCTCATCAATCCTGCAAGGGTTAAATTGCTTCAAGTATAACAACAGGTACTAACTTCATTTTTTACATTTTTTGTTGTAATCTATAGATTTTCTTTCCCCTTTATCATGTGTGCAACACTTAGGTAGTATATTTGGTAGTTGTGTAGAAAAAATATACAGGGTGATGCAAAATTTTAACCCTTAATAGTATAAAATTATTTTTTTTTTCATCAAGAAATAAAGAAAATGCACCATATACCGAGTGCGCTGTATGTAGTTCTGAATGGTACATGTTCTTACTCCTCGGTTGTCATTCGTCAGCCATATTGTTATGAGGCAATGAGACATATTATGGGAAAGAATTTGTTATATTCTGAAAAAAAAACAGTAGAAAGTACCAAATATGATATATTCAAGGTAACTTCCCTTCTACGGTAGAGGACTATGCTTGCACTCACATCATAAAGGGGGCAATGCTTTTCAATTTGAGCTTGATTTGGTTAAAATATGTGCAGAAGTTTCGGGTATATAGTAGTTAGGCGCAATGACCAACAATATAATATATATAAAAATGACATATGTTATATTGTTGAGATGTTATCTAACAACATATTTATACCAAATAAGACAGTTTTGAGGAAAATTGAAGAAAATAGTGTTTGAAGACATACTTTTTCGACTTAAGATGAGTGTCACGTGGTCTCATCAATCCTGCAAGGGTTAAATTGCTTCAAGTATAACAACAGGTACTAACTTCATTTTTTACATTTTTTGTTGTAATCTGTAGATTTTCTTTCCCCTTTATCATGTGTGCAACACTTAGGTAGTATATTTGGTAGTTGTGTAGAAAAAATATACAGGGTGATGCAAAATTTCAACCCTTAATAGTATAAAATTATTGTTTTTTCATCAAGAAATAAAGAAAATGCACCATATACCGAGTGCGCTGTATGTAGTTCTGAATGGTACATGTTCTTACTCCTCGGTTCATTCGTCAGCCATATTGTTATGAGGCATTGAGACATATTATGTGATAAAATCTGTTATATCCTGAAAAAAACAGTTAGAAAGTACCAAATATGATATCTACAAGGTAACTTCCCTTCTACGGTAGAGGACTCTGCTTGCACTCACATCATAAAGGGGGCAATGCTCTTCAATTTGAGCTTTATTTCGTTAAAATATGTGCAGAAGTTTCGGAGATATAGCCTTTAGTATATAGTAGTTAGGTGCAATGCCCAACAATATAATATATATAAAAATGACATATGTTATATTGTTGAGATGTTACTTAACAACATATTTATACCAAATAAGACAGTTTTGAAGAAAATTGAAGAAAATAATGTTTGAAGACATACTTTTTCGACTTAAGATGAGTGTCACGTGGTCTCATCAATCCTGCAAGGGTTAAATTGCTTCAAATATAACAACAGGTACTAACTTCATTTTCTACATTTTTTGTTGTAATCTATAGATTTTCTTTCCCCTTTATCATGTGTGCAACACTTAGGTAGTATATTTGGTAGTTGTGTAGAAAAAATATACAGGGTGATGCAAAATTTCCACCCTTAATAGTATAAAATTATTGTTTTTTCATCAAGAAATAAAGAAAATGCACCATATACCGAGTGCGCAGTATGTAGTTCTGAATGGTACATGTTCTTACTCCTCGGTTGTCATTCGTCAGCCATATTGTTATGAGGCAATGAAACATATTATGGGAAATAATTTGTTATAGTCTGCAAAAAACAGTTAGAAGGTACCAAATATGATATATTCAAGGTAAATTCCCGTCTACGGTAGAGGACCCTGCTTGCACTCACATCATAAAGGGGGCAATGCTCTTCAATTTGAGCTTTATTTCGTTAAAATATGTGCAGAAGTTTCGGAGATATAGCCTTTAGTATATAGTAGTTAGGTGCAATGCACAACAATATAATATATATAAAAATGACATATGTTATATTGTTGAGATGTTACTTTACAACATATTTATACCAAATAAGACAGTTTTGAAGAAAATTGAAGAAAATAATGTTTGAAGACATACTTTTTCGACTTAAGATGAGTGTCACGTGGTCTCATCAATCCTGCAAGGGTTAAATTGCTTCAAATATAACAAGAGGTACTAACTTCATTTTTTACATTTTTTGTCGTAATCTATAGATTTTCTTTCCCCTTTATCATGTGTGCAACACTTAGGTAGTATATTTGGTAGTTGTGTAGAAAAAATATACAGGGTGATGCAAAATTTCAACCCTTAATAGTATAAAATTATTGTTTTTTCATCAAGAAATAAAGAAAATGCACCATATACCGAGTGCGCTGTATGTAGTTCTGAATGGTACATGTTCTTACTCCTCGGTTGTCATTCGTCAGCCATATTGTTATGAGGCAATGAGACATATTATGGGAAATAATTTGTTATATTCTGAAAAAAAAAACAGTAGAAAGTACCAAATATGATATATTCAAGGTAACTTCCCTTCTACGGTAGAGGACTCTGCTTGCACTCACATCATAAAGGGGGCAATGCTTTTCAATTTGAGCTTGATTTCGTTAAAATATGTGCAGAAGTTTCGGGTATATAGTAGTTAGGCGCAATGACCAACAATATAATATATATAAAAATGACATATGTTATATTGTTGAGATGTTATCTAACAACATATTTATACCAAATAAGACAGTTTTGAGGAAAATTGAAGAAAATAGTGTTTGAAGACATACTTTTTCGACTTAAGATGAGTGTCACGTGGTCTCATCAATCCTGCAAGGGTTAAATTGCTTCAAGTATAACAACAGGTACTAACTTCATTTTTTACATTTTTTGTTGTAATCTGTAGATTTTCTTTCCCCTTTATCATGTGTGCAACACTTAGGTAGTATATTTGGTAGTTGTGTAGAAAAAATATACAGGGTGATGCAAAATTTCAACCCTTAATAGTATAAAATTATTGTTTTTTCATCAAGAAATAAAGAAAATGCACCATATACCGAGTGCGCTGTATGTAGTTCTGAATGGTACATGTTCTTACTCCTCGGTTGTCATTCGTCAGCCATATTGTTATGAGGCAATGAGACATATTATGGGAAATAATTTGTTATAGTCTGCAAAAAACAGTTAGAAAGTACCAAATATGATATATTCAAGGTAAATTCCCGTCTACGGTAGGGGACTTTGCTTGCACTCACATCATAAAGGGGGCAATGCTTTTCAATTTGAGCTTTATTTCGTTAAAATATGTGCAGAAGTTTCGGAGATATAGCCTTTAGTATATAGTAGTTATATGCAATGCACAACAATATAATATATATAAAAATGACATATGGTATATTGTTGAGATGTTACCTCACAACATATTTATACCAAATAGTACAGTTTTGAAGAAAATTGAAGAAAATAGTTTTTGAAGACATACTTTTTCGACTTAAGATGAGTGTCACGTGGTCTCATCAATCCTGCAAGGGTTAAATTGCTTCAAATATAACAACAGGTACTAACTTCATTTTTTACATTTTTTGTTGTAATCTATAGATTTTCTTTCCCCTTTATCATGTGTGCAACACTTAGGTAGTATATTTGGTAGTTGTGTAGAAAAAATATACAGGGTGATGCAAAATTTTAACCCTTAATAGTATAAAATTATTTTTTTTTCATCAAGAAATAAAGAAAATGCACCATATACCGAGTGCGCTGTATGTAGTTCTGATTGGTACATGTTCTTACTCCTCGGTTGTCATTCGTCAGCCATATTGTTATGAGGCAATGAGACATATTATGGGAAAGAATTTGTTATATTCTGAAAAAAAAAACAGTAGAAAGTACCAAATATGATATATTCAAGGTAAATTCCCTTCTACGGTAGAGGACTCTGCTTGCACTCACATCATAAAGGGGGCAATGCTTTTCAATTTGAGCTTGATTTGGTTAAAATATGTGCAGAAGTTTCGGGTATATAGTAGTTAGGCGCAATGACCAACACTATAATATATATAAAAATGACATATGTTATATTGTTGAGATGTTATCTAACAACATATTTATACCAAATAAGACAGTTTTGAGGAAAATTGAAGAAAATAGTGTTTGAAGACATACTTTTTCGACTTAAGATGAGTGTCACGTGGTCTCATCAATCCTGCAAGGGTTAAATTGCTTCAAGTATAACAACAGGTACTAACTTCATTTTTTACATTTTTTGTTGTAATCTGTAGATTTTCTTTCCCCTTTATCATGTGTGCAACACTTAGGTAGTATATTTGGTAGTTGTGTAGAAAAAATATACAGGGTGATGCAAAATTTCAACCCTTAATAGTATAAAATTATTGTTTTTTCATCAAGAAATAAAGAAAATGCACCATATACCGAGTGCGCTGTATGTAGTTCTGAATGGTACATGTTCTTCCTCCTCGGTTGTCATTCGTCAGCCATATTGTTATGAGGCAATGAGGCATATTATGGGAAATAATTTGTTATAGTCTGCAAAAAACAGTTAGAAAGTACCAAATATGATATATTCAAGGTAAATTCCCGTCTATGGTAGAGGACTCTGCTTGCACTCACATCATAAAGGGGGCAATGCTTTTCAATTAGAGCTTTATTTCGTTAAAATATGTGCAGAAGTTTCGGAGATATAGCCTTTAGTATATAGTAGTTAGGTGCAATACACAACAATGTAATATATATAAAAATGACATATGTTATATTGTTGAGATGTTACCTAAGAACATATTTATACCAAATAGTACAGTTTTGAAGAAAATTGAAGAAAATAGTGTTTGAAGACATACTTTTTCGACTTAAGATTAGTGTCACGTGGTCTCATCAATCCTGCAAGGGTTAAATTGCTTCAAATATAACAACAGGTACTAACTTCATTTTTTACATTTTTTGTTGTAATCTATAGATTTTCTTTCCCCTTTATCATGTGTGCAACACTTAGGTAGTATATTTGGTAGTTGTGTAGAAAAAATATACAGGGTGATGCAAAATTTCAACCCTTAATAGTATAAAATTATTGTTTTTTCATCAAGAAATAAAGAAAATGCACCATATACCGAGTGCGCTGTATGTAGTTCTGAATGGTACATGTTCTTACTCCTCGGTTGTCATTCCTCAGCCATATTGTTATGAGGCAATGAGACATATTATGGGAAATAATTTGTTATAGTCTGCAAAAAACAGTTAGAAAGTACCAAATATGATATATTCAAGGTAAATTCCCGTCTACGGTAGAGGACTCTGCTTGCACTCACATCATAAAGGGGGCAATGCTCTTCAATTTGAGCTTTATTTCGTTAAAATATGTGCAGAAGTTTCGGAGATATAGCCTTTAGTATATAGTAGTTAGGTGCAATGCCCAACAATATAATATATATAAAAATAACATATGTTATATTGTTGAGATGTTACTTAACAACATATTTATACCAAATAATACAGTTTTGAAGAAAATTGAAGAAAATAATGTTTGAAGACATACCTTTTCGACTTAAGATGAGTGTCACGTGGTCTCATCAATCCTGCAAGGGTTAAATTGCTTCAAGTATAACAACAGGTACTAACTTCATTTTTTACATTTTTTGTTGTAATCTATAGATTTTCTTTCCCCTTTATCATGTGTGCAACACTTAGGTAGTATATTTGGTAGTTGTGTAGAAAAAATATACAGGGTGATGCAAAATTTTAACCCTTAATAGTATAAAATTATTTTTTTTTTCATCAAGAAATAAAGAAAATGCACCATATACCGAGTGCGCTGTATGTAGTTCTGAATGGTACATGTTCTTACTCCTCGGTTGTCATTCGTCAGCCATATTGTTATGAGGCAATGAGACATATTATGGGAAAGAATTTGTTATATTCTGAAAAAAAAACAGTAGAAAGTACCAAATATGATATATTCAAGGTAACTTCCCTTCTACGGTAGAGGACTATGCTTGCACTCACATCATAAAGGGGGCAATGCTTTTCAATTTGAGCTTGATTTGGTTAAAATATGTGCAGAAGTTTCGGGTATATAGTAGTTAGGCGCAATGACCAACAATATAATATATATAAAAATGACATATGTTATATTGTTGAGATGTTATCTAACAACATATTTATACCAAATAAGACAGTTTTGAGGAAAATTGAAGAAAATAGTGTTTGAAGACATACTTTTTCGACTTAAGATGAGTGTCACGTGGTCTCATCAATCCTGCAAGGGTTAAATTGCTTCAAGTATAACAACAGGTACTAACTTCATTTTTTACATTTTTTGTTGTAATCTGTAGATTTTCTTTCCCCTTTATCATGTGTGCAACACTTAGGTAGTATATTTGGTAGTTGTGTAGAAAAAATATACAGGGTGATGCAAAATTTCAACCCTTAATAGTATAAAATTATTGTTTTTTCATCAAGAAATAAAGAAAATGCACCATATACCGAGTGCGCTGTATGTAGTTCTGAATGGTACATGTTCTTACTCCTCGGTTCATTCGTCAGCCATATTGTTATGAGGCATTGAGACATATTATGTGATAAAATCTGTTATATCCTGAAAAAAACAGTTAGAAAGTACCAAATATGATATCTACAAGGTAACTTCCCTTCTACGGTAGAGGACTCTGCTTGCACTCACATCATAAAGGGGGCAATGCTCTTCAATTTGAGCTTTATTTCGTTAAAATATGTGCAGAAGTTTCGGAGATATAGCCTTTAGTATATAGTAGTTAGGTGCAATGCCCAACAATATAATATATATAAAAATGACATATGTTATATTGTTGAGATGTTACTTAACAACATATTTATACCAAATAAGACAGTTTTGAAGAAAATTGAAGAAAATAATGTTTGAAGACATACTTTTTCGACTTAAGATGAGTGTCACGTGGTCTCATCAATCCTGCAAGGGTTAAATTGCTTCAAATATAACAACAGGTACTAACTTCATTTTCTACATTTTTTGTTGTAATCTATAGATTTTCTTTCCCCTTTATCATGTGTGCAACACTTAGGTAGTATATTTGGTAGTTGTGTAGAAAAAATATACAGGGTGATGCAAAATTTCCACCCTTAATAGTATAAAATTATTGTTTTTTCATCAAGAAATAAAGAAAATGCACCATATACCGAGTGCGCAGTATGTAGTTCTGAATGGTACATGTTCTTACTCCTCGGTTGTCATTCGTCAGCCATATTGTTATGAGGCAATGAAACATATTATGGGAAATAATTTGTTATAGTCTGCAAAAAACAGTTAGAAGGTACCAAATATGATATATTCAAGGTAAATTCCCGTCTACGGTAGAGGACCCTGCTTGCACTCACATCATAAAGGGGGCAATGCTCTTCAATTTGAGCTTTATTTCGTTAAAATATGTGCAGAAGTTTCGGAGATATAGCCTTTAGTATATAGTAGTTAGGTGCAATGCACAACAATATAATATATATAAAAATGACATATGTTATATTGTTGAGATGTTACTTTACAACATATTTATACCAAATAAGACAGTTTTGAAGAAAATTGAAGAAAATAATGTTTGAAGACATACTTTTTCGACTTAAGATGAGTGTCACGTGGTCTCATCAATCCTGCAAGGGTTAAATTGCTTCAAATATAACAAGAGGTACTAACTTCATTTTTTACATTTTTTGTCGTAATCTATAGATTTTCTTTCCCCTTTATCATGTGTGCAACACTTAGGTAGTATATTTGGTAGTTGTGTAGAAAAAATATACAGGGTGATGCAAAATTTCAACCCTTAATAGTATAAAATTATTGTTTTTTCATCAAGAAATAAAGAAAATGCACCATATACCGAGTGCGCTGTATGTAGTTCTGAATGGTACATGTTCTTACTCCTCGGTTGTCATTCGTCAGCCATATTGTTATGAGGCAATGAGACATATTATGGGAAATAATTTGTTATATTCTGAAAAAAAAAACAGTAGAAAGTACCAAATATGATATATTCAAGGTAACTTCCCTTCTACGGTAGAGGACTCTGCTTGCACTCACATCATAAAGGGGGCAATGCTTTTCAATTTGAGCTTGATTTCGTTAAAATATGTGCAGAAGTTTCGGGTATATAGTAGTTAGGCGCAATGACCAACAATATAATATATATAAAAATGACATATGTTATATTGTTGAGATGTTATCTAACAACATATTTATACCAAATAAGACAGTTTTGAGGAAAATTGAAGAAAATAGTGTTTGAAGACATACTTTTTCGACTTAAGATGAGTGTCACGTGGTCTCATCAATCCTGCAAGGGTTAAATTGCTTCAAGTATAACAACAGGTACTAACTTCATTTTTTACATTTTTTGTTGTAATCTGTAGATTTTCTTTCCCCTTTATCATGTGTGCAACACTTAGGTAGTATATTTGGTAGTTGTGTAGAAAAAATATACAGGGTGATGCAAAATTTCAACCCTTAATAGTATAAAATTATTGTTTTTTCATCAAGAAATAAAGAAAATGCACCATATACCGAGTGCGCTGTATGTAGTTCTGAATGGTACATGTTCTTACTCCTCGGTTGTCATTCGTCAGCCATATTGTTATGAGGCAATGAGACATATTATGGGAAATAATTTGTTATAGTCTGCAAAAAACAGTTAGAAAGTACCAAATATGATATATTCAAGGTAAATTCCCGTCTACGGTAGGGGACTTTGCTTGCACTCACATCATAAAGGGGGCAATGCTTTTCAATTTGAGCTTTATTTCGTTAAAATATGTGCAGAAGTTTCGGAGATATAGCCTTTAGTATATAGTAGTTATATGCAATGCACAACAATATAATATATATAAAAATGACATATGGTATATTGTTGAGATGTTACCTCACAACATATTTATACCAAATAGTACAGTTTTGAAGAAAATTGAAGAAAATAGTTTTTGAAGACATACTTTTTCGACTTAAGATGAGTGTCACGTGGTCTCATCAATCCTGCAAGGGTTAAATTGCTTCAAATATAACAACAGGTACTAACTTCATTTTTTACATTTTTTGTTGTAATCTATAGATTTTCTTTCCCCTTTATCATGTGTGCAACACTTAGGTAGTATATTTGGTAGTTGTGTAGAAAAAATATACAGGGTGATGCAAAATTTTAACCCTTAATAGTATAAAATTATTTTTTTTTCATCAAGAAATAAAGAAAATGCACCATATACCGAGTGCGCTGTATGTAGTTCTGATTGGTACATGTTCTTACTCCTCGGTTGTCATTCGTCAGCCATATTGTTATGAGGCAATGAGACATATTATGGGAAAGAATTTGTTATATTCTGAAAAAAAAAACAGTAGAAAGTACCAAATATGATATATTCAAGGTAAATTCCCTTCTACGGTAGAGGACTCTGCTTGCACTCACATCATAAAGGGGGCAATGCTTTTCAATTTGAGCTTGATTTGGTTAAAATATGTGCAGAAGTTTCGGGTATATAGTAGTTAGGCGCAATGACCAACACTATAATATATATAAAAATGACATATGTTATATTGTTGAGATGTTATCTAACAACATATTTATACCAAATAAGACAGTTTTGAGGAAAATTGAAGAAAATAGTGTTTGAAGACATACTTTTTCGACTTAAGATGAGTGTCACGTGGTCTCATCAATCCTGCAAGGGTTAAATTGCTTCAAGTATAACAACAGGTACTAACTTCATTTTTTACATTTTTTGTTGTAATCTGTAGATTTTCTTTCCCCTTTATCATGTGTGCAACACTTAGGTAGTATATTTGGTAGTTGTGTAGAAAAAATATACAGGGTGATGCAAAATTTCAACCCTTAATAGTATAAAATTATTGTTTTTTCATCAAGAAATAAAGAAAATGCACCATATACCGAGTGCGCTGTATGTAGTTCTGAATGGTACATGTTCTTCCTCCTCGGTTGTCATTCGTCAGCCATATTGTTATGAGGCAATGAGGCATATTATGGGAAATAATTTGTTATAGTCTGCAAAAAACAGTTAGAAAGTACCAAATATGATATATTCAAGGTAAATTCCCGTCTATGGTAGAGGACTCTGCTTGCACTCACATCATAAAGGGGGCAATGCTTTTCAATTAGAGCTTTATTTCGTTAAAATATGTGCAGAAGTTTCGGAGATATAGCCTTTAGTATATAGTAGTTAGGTGCAATACACAACAATGTAATATATATAAAAATGACATATGTTATATTGTTGAGATGTTACCTAAGAACATATTTATACCAAATAGTACAGTTTTGAAGAAAATTGAAGAAAATAGTGTTTGAAGACATACTTTTTCGACTTAAGATTAGTGTCACGTGGTCTCATCAATCCTGCAAGGGTTAAATTGCTTCAAATATAACAACAGGTACTAACTTCATTTTTTACATTTTTTGTTGTAATCTATAGATTTTCTTTCCCCTTTATCATGTGTGCAACACTTAGGTAGTATATTTGGTAGTTGTGTAGAAAAAATATACAGGGTGATGCAAAATTTCAACCCTTAATAGTATAAAATTATTGTTTTTTCATCAAGAAATAAAGAAAATGCACCATATACCGAGTGCGCTGTATGTAGTTCTGAATGGTACATGTTCTTACTCCTCGGTTGTCATTCCTCAGCCATATTGTTATGAGGCAATGAGACATATTATGGGAAATAATTTGTTATAGTCTGCAAAAAACAGTTAGAAAGTACCAAATATGATATATTCAAGGTAAATTCCCGTCTACGGTAGAGGACTCTGCTTGCACTCACATCATAAAGGGGGCAATGCTCTTCAATTTGAGCTTTATTTCGTTAAAATATGTGCAGAAGTTTCGGAGATATAGCCTTTAGTATATAGTAGTTAGGT
Source organism: Thermobia domestica (assembly GCF_964235325.1). Taxonomy (NCBI): domain Eukaryota; kingdom Metazoa; phylum Arthropoda; class Insecta; order Zygentoma; family Lepismatidae; genus Thermobia; species Thermobia domestica. Next base: position 12,906 of record NW_027656144.1, read on the forward strand.
GCAATGCCCAACAATATAATATATATAAAAATAACATATGTTATATTGTTGAGATGTTACTTAACAACATATTTATACCAAATAATACAGTTTTGAAGAAAATTGAAGAAAATAATGTTTGAAGACATACCTTTTCGACTTAAGATGAGTGTCACGTGGTCTCATCAATCCTGCAAGGGTTAAATTGCTTCAAGTATAACAACAGGTACTAACTTCATTTTTTACATTTTTTGTTGTAATCTATAGATTTTCTTTCCCCTTTATCATGTGTGCAACACTTAGGTAGTATATTTGGTAGTTGTGTAGAAAAAATATACAGGGTGATGCAAAATTTTAACCCTTAATAGTATAAAATTATTTTTTTTTCATCAAGAAATAAAGAAAATGCACCATATACCGAGTGCGCTGTATGTAGTTCTGAATGGTACATGTTCTTACTCCTCGGTTGTCATTCGTCAGCCATATTGTTATGAGGCAATGAGACATATTATGGGAAAGAATTTGTTATATTCTGAAAAAAAAACAGTAGAAAGTACCAAATATGATATATTCAAGGTAACTTCCCTTCTACGGTAGAGGACTATGCTTGCACTCACATCATAAAGGGGGCAATGCTTTTCAATTTGAGCTTGATTTGGTTAAAATATGTGCAGAAGTTTCGGGTATATAGTAGTTAGGCGCAATGACCAACAATATAATATATATAAAAATGACATATGTTATATTGTTGAGATGTTATCTAACAACATATTTATACCAAATAAGACAGTTTTGAGGAAAATTGAAGAAAATAGTGTTTGAAGACATACTTTTTCGACTTAAGATGAGTGTCACGTGGTCTCATCAATCCTGCAAGGGTTAAATTGCTTCAAGTATAACAACAGGTACTAACTTCATTTTTTACATTTTTTGTTGTAATCTGTAGATTTTCTTTCCCCTTTATCATGTGTGCAACACTTAGGTAGTATATTTGGTAGTTGTGTAGAAAAAATATACAGGGTGATGCAAAATTTCAACCCTTAATAGTATAAAATTATTGTTTTTTCATCAAGAAATAAAGAAAATGCACCATATACCGAGTGCGCTGTATGTAGTTCTGAATGGTACATGTTCTTCCTCCTCGGTTGTCATTCGTCAGCCATATTGTTATGAGGCAATGAGGCATATTATGGGAAATAATTTGTTATAGTCTGCAAAAAACAGTTAGAAAGTACCAAATATGATATATTCAAGGTAAATTCCCGTCTACGGTAGAGGACTCTGCTTGCACTCACATCATAAAGGGGGCAATGCTTTTCAGTTAGAGCTTTATTTCGTTAAAATATGTGCAGAAGTTTCGGAGATATAGCCTTTAGTATATAGTAGTTAGGTGCAATGCCCAACAATATAATATATATAAAAATAACATATGTTATATTGTTGAGATGTTACTTAACAACATATTTATACCAAATAAGACAGTTTTGAAGAAAATTGAAGAAAATAATGTTTGAAGACATACCTTTTCGACTTAAGATGAGTGTCACGTGGTCTCATCAATCCTGCAAGGGTTAAATTGCTTCAAGTATAACAACAGGTACTAACTTCATTTTTTACATTTTTTGTTGTAATCTATAGATTTTCTTTCCCCTTTATCATGTGTGCAACACTTAGGTAGTATATTTGGTAGTTGTGTAGAAAAAATATACAGGGTGATGCAAAATTTTAACCCTTAATAGTATAAAATTATTTTTTTTTCATCAAGAAATAAAGAAAATGCACCATATACCGAGTGCGCTGTATGTAGTTCTGAATGGTACATGTTCTTACTCCTCGGTTGTCATTCGTCAGCCATATTGTTATGAGGCAATGAGACATATTATGGGAAAGAATTTGTTATATTCTGAAAAAAAAACAGTAGAAAGTACCAAATATGATATATTCAAGGTAACTTCCCTTCTACGGTAGAGGACTATGCTTGCACTCACATCATAAAGGGGGCAATGCTTTTCAATTTGAGCTTGATTTGGTTAAAATATGTGCAGAAGTTTCGGGTATATAGTAGTTAGGCGCAATGACCAACAATATAATATATATAAAAATGACATATGTTATATTGTTGAGATGTTATCTAACAACATATTTATACCAAATAAGACAGTTTTGAGGAAAATTGAAGAAAATAGTGTTTGAAGACATACTTTTTCGACTTAAGATGAGTGTCACGTGGTCTCATCAATCCTGCAAGGGTTAAATTGCTTCAAGTATAACAACAGGTACTAACTTCATTTTTTACATTTTTTGTTGTAATCTGTAGATTTTCTTTCCCCTTTATCATGTGTGCAACACTTAGGTAGTATATTTGGTAGTTGTGTAGAAAAAATATACAGGGTGATGCAAAATTTCAACCCTTAATAGTATAAAATTATTGTTTTTTCATCAAGAAATAAAGAAAATGCACCATATACCGAGTGCGCTGTATGTAGTTCTGAATGGTACATGTTCTTACTCCTCGGTTCATTCGTCAGCCATATTGTTATGAGGCATTGAGACATATTATGTGATAAAATCTGTTATATCCTGAAAAAAACAGTTAGAAAGTACCAAATATGATATCTACAAGGTAACTTCCCTTCTACGGTAGAGGACTCTGCTTGCACTCACATCATAAAGGGGGCAATGCTCTTCAATTTGAGCTTTATTTCGTTAAAATATGTGCAGAAGTTTCGGAGATATAGCCTTTAGTATATAGTAGTTAGGTGCAATGCCCAACAATATAATATATATAAAAATGACATATGTTATATTGTTGAGATGTTACTTAACAACATATTTATACCAAATAAGACAGTTTTGAAGAAAATTGAAGAAAATAATGTTTGAAGACATACTTTTTCGACTTAAGATGAGTGTCACGTGGTCTCATCAATCCTGCAAGGGTTAAATTGCTTCAAATATAACAACAGGTACTAACTTCATTTTCTACATTTTTTGTTGTAATCTATAGATTTTCTTTCCCCTTTATCATGTGTGCAACACTTAGGTAGTATATTTGGTAGTTGTGTAGAAAAAATATACAGGGTGATGCAAAATTTCCACCCTTAATAGTATAAAATTATTGTTTTTTCATCAAGAAATAAAGAAAATGCACCATATACCGAGTGCGCAGTATGTAGTTCTGAATGGTACATGTTCTTACTCCTCGGTTGTCATTCGTCAGCCATATTGTTATGAGGCAATGAAACATATTATGGGAAATAATTTGTTATAGTCTGCAAAAAACAGTTAGAAGGTACCAAATATGATATATTCAAGGTAAATTCCCGTCTACGGTAGAGGACTCTGCTTGCACTCACATCATAAAGGGGGCAATGCTCTTCAATTTGAGCTTTATTTCGTTAAAATATGTGCAGAAGTTTCGGAGATATAGCCTTTAGTATATAGTAGTTAGGTGCAATGCACAACAATATAATATATATAAAAATGACATATGTTATATTGTTGAGATGTTACTTTACAACATATTTATACCAAATAAGACAGTTTTGAAGAAAATTGAAGAAAATAATGTTTGAAGACATACTTTTTCGACTTAAGATGAGTGTCACGTGGTCTCATCAATCCTGCAAGGGTTAAATTGCTTCAAATATAACAAGAGGTACTAACTTCATTTTTTACATTTTTTGTCGTAATCTATAGATTTTCTTTCCCCTTTATCATGTGTGCAACACTTAGGTAGTATATTTGGTAGTTGTGTAGAAAAAATATACAGGGTGATGCAAAATTTCAACCCTTAATAGTATAAAATTATTGTTTTTTCATCAAGAAATAAAGAAAATGCACCATATACCGAGTGCGCTGTATGTAGTTCTGAATGGTACATGTTCTTACTCCTCGGTTGTCATTCGTCAGCCATATTGTTATGAGGCAATGAGACATATTATGGGAAATAATTTGTTATATTCTGAAAAAAAAAACAGTAGAAAGTACCAAATATGATATATTCAAGGTAACTTCCCTTCTACGGTAGAGGACTCTGCTTGCACTCACATCATAAAGGGGGCAATGCTTTTCAATTTGAGCTTGATTTCGTTAAAATATGTGCAGAAGTTTCGGGTATATAGTAGTTAGGCGCAATGACCAACAATATAATATATATAAAAATGACATATGTTATATTGTTGAGATGTTATCTAACAACATATTTATACCAAATAAGACAGTTTTGAGGAAAATTGAAGAAAATAGTGTTTGAAGACATACTTTTTCGACTTAAGATGAGTGTCACGTGGTCTCATCAATCCTGCAAGGGTTAAATTGCTTCAAGTATAACAACAGGTACTAACTTCATTTTTTACATTTTTTGTTGTAATCTGTAGATTTTCTTTCCCCTTTATCATGTGTGCAACACTTAGGTAGTATATTTGGTAGTTGTGTAGAAAAAATATACAGGGTGATGCAAAATTTCAACCCTTAATAGTATAAAATTATTGTTTTTTCATCAAGAAATAAAGAAAATGCACCATATACCGAGTGCGCTGTATGTAGTTCTGAATGGTACATGTTCTTACTCCTCGGTTGTCATTCGTCAGCCATATTGTTATGAGGCAATGAGACATATTATGGGAAATAATTTGTTATAGTCTGCAAAAAACAGTTAGAAAGTACCAAATATGATATATTCAAGGTAAATTCCCGTCTACGGTAGGGGACTTTGCTTGCACTCACATCATAAAGGGGGCAATGCTTTTCAATTTGAGCTTTATTTCGTTAAAATATGTGCAGAAGTTTCGGAGATATAGCCTTTAGTATATAGCAGTTATATGCAATGCACAACAATATAATATATATAAAAATGACATATGGTATATTGTTGAGATGTTACCTCACAACATATTTATACCAAATAGTACAGTTTTGAAGAAAATTGAAGAAAATAGTTTTTGAAGACATACTTTTTCGACTTAAGATGAGTGTCACGTGGTCTCATCAATCCTGCAAGGGTTAAATTGCTTCAAATATAACAACAGGTACTAACTTCATTTTTTACATTTTTTGTTGTAATCTATAGATTTTCTTTCCCCTTTATCATGTGTGCAACACTTAGGTAGTATATTTGGTAGTTGTGTAGAAAAAATATACAGGGTGATGCAAAATTTTAACCCTTAATAGTATAAAATTATTTTTTTTTCATCAAGAAATAAAGAAAATGCACCATATACCGAGTGCGCTGTATGTAGTTCTGATTGGTACATGTTCTTACTCCTCGGTTGTCATTCGTCAGCCATATTGTTATGAGGCAATGAGACATATTATGGGAAAGAATTTGTTATATTCTGAAAAAAAAAAACAGTAGAAAGTACCAAATATGATATATTCAAGGTAAATTCCCTTCTACGGTAGAGGACTCTGCTTGCACTCACATCATAAAGGGGGCAATGCTTTTCAATTTGAGCTTGATTTGGTTAAAATATGTGCAGAAGTTTCGGGTATATAGTAGTTAGGCGCAATGACCAACAATATAATATATATAAAAATGACATATGTTATATTGTTGAGATGTTATCTAACAACATATTTATACCAAATAAGACAGTTTTGAGGAAAATTGAAGAAAATAGTGTTTGAAGACATACTTTTTCGACTTAAGATGAGTGTCACGTGGTCTCATCAATCCTGCAAGGGTTAAATTGCTTCAAGTATAACAACAGGTACTAACTTCATTTTTTACATTTTTTGTTGTAATCTGTAGATTTTCTTTCCCCTTTATCATGTGTGCAACACTTAGGTAGTATATTTGGTAGTTGTGTAGAAAAAATATACAGGGTGATGCAAAATTTCAACCCTTAATAGTATAAAATTATTGTTTTTTCATCAAGAAATAAAGAAAATGCACCATATACCGAGTGCGCTGTATGTAGTTCTGAATGGTACATGTTCTTCCTCCTCGGTTGTCATTCGTCAGCCATATTGTTATGAGGCAATGAGGCATATTATGGGAAATAATTTGTTATAGTCTGCAAAAAACAGTTAGAAAGTACCAAATATGATATATTCAAGGTAAATTCCCGTCTACGGTAGAGGACTCTGCTTGCACTCACATCATAAAGGGGGCAATGCTTTTCAATTAGAGCTTTATTTCGTTAAAATATGTGCAGAAGTTTCGGAGATATAGCCTTTAGTATATAGTAGTTAGGTGCAATACACAACAATGTAATATATATAAAAATGACATATGTTATATTGTTGAGATGTTACCTAAGAACATATTTATACCAAATAGTACAGTTTTGAAGAAAATTGAAGAAAATAGTGTTTGAAGACATACTTTTTCGACTTAAGATTAGTGTCACGTGGTCTCATCAATCCTGCAAGGGTTAAATTGCTTCAAATATAACAACAGGTACTAACTTCATTTTTTACATTTTTTGTTGTAATCTATAGATTTTCTTTCCCCTTTATCATGTGTGCAACACTTAGGTAGTATATTTGGTAGTTGTGTAGAAAAAATATACAGGGTGATGCAAAATTTCAACCCTTAATAGTATAAAATTATTGTTTTTTCATCAAGAAATAAAGAAAATGCACCATATACCGAGTGCGCTGTATGTAGTTCTGAATGGTACATGTTCTTACTCCTCGGTTGTCATTCCTCAGCCATATTGTTATGAGGCAATGAGACATATTATGGGAAATAATTTGTTATAGTCTGCAAAAAACAGTTAGAAAGTACCAAATATGATATATTCAAGGTAAATTCCCGTCTACGGTAGAGGACTCTGCTTGCACTCACATCATAAAGGGGGCAATGCTCTTCAATTTGAGCTTTATTTCGTTAAAATATGTGCAGAAGTTTCGGAGATATAGCCTTTAGTATATAGTAGTTAGGTGCAATGCCCAACAATATAATATATATAAAAATAACATATGTTATATTGTTGAGATGTTACTTAACAACATATTTATACCAAATAAGACAGTTTTGAAGAAAATTGAAGAAAATAATGTTTGAAGACATACCTTTTCGACTTAAGATGAGTGTCACGTGGTCTCATCAATCCTGCAAGGGTTAAATTGCTTCAAGTATAACAACAGGTACTAACTTCATTTTTTACATTTTTTGTTGTAATCTATAGATTTTCTTTCCCCTTTATCATGTGTGCAACACTTAGGTAGTATATTTGGTAGTTGTGTAGAAAAAATATACAGGGTGATGCAAAATTTTAACCCTTAATAGTATAAAATTATTTTTTTTTCATCAAGAAATAAAGAAAATGCACCATATACCGAGTGCGCTGTATGTAGTTCTGAATGGTACATGTTCTTACTCCTCGGTTGTCATTCGTCAGCCATATTGTTATGAGGCAATGAGACATATTATGGGAAAGAATTTGTTATATTCTGAAAAAAAAACAGTAGAAAGTACCAAATATGATATATTCAAGGTAACTTCCCTTCTACGGTAGAGGACTATGCTTGCACTCACATCATAAAGGGGGCAATGCTTTTCAATTTGACCTTGATTTGGTTAAAATATGTGCAGAAGTTTCGGGTATATAGTAGTTAGGCGCAATGACCAACAATATAATATATATAAAAATGACATATGTTATATTGTTGAGATGTTATCTAACAACATATTTATACCAAATAAGACAGTTTTGAGGAAAATTGAAGAAAATAGTGTTTGAAGACATACTTTTTCGACTTAAGATGAGTGTCACGTGGTCTCATCAATCCTGCAAGGGTTAAATTGCTTCAAGTATAACAACAGGTACTAACTTCATTTTTTACATTTTTTGTTGTAATCTGTAGATTTTCTTTCCCCTTTATCATGTGTGCAACACTTAGGTAGTATATTTGGTAGTTGTGTAGAAAAAATATACAGGGTGATGCAAAATTTCAACCCTTAATAGTATAAAATTATTGTTTTTTCATCAAGAAATAAAGAAAATGCACCATATACCGAGTGCGCTGTATGTAGTTCTGAATGGTACATGTTCTTCCTCCTCGGTTGTCATTCGTCAGCCATATTGTTATGAGGCAATGAGGCATATTATGGGAAATAATTTGTTATAGTCTGCAAAAAACAGTTAGAAAGTACCAAATATGATATATTCAAGGTAAATTCCCGTCTACGGTAGAGGACTCTGCTTGCACTCACATCATAAAGGGGGCAATGCTTTTCAGTTAGAGCTTTATTTCGTTAAAATATGTGCAGAAGTTTCGGAGATATAGCCTTTAGTATATAGTAGTTAGGTGCAATGCCCAACAATATAATATATATAAAAATAACATATGTTATATTGTTGAGATGTTACTTAACAACATATTTATACCAAATAAGACAGTTTTGAAGAAAATTGAAGAAAATAATGTTTGAAGACATACCTTTTCGACTTAAGATGAGTGTCACGTGGTCTCATCAATCCTGCAAGGGTTAAATTGCTTCAAGTATAACAACAGGTACTAACTTCATTTTTTACATTTTTTGTTGTAATCTATAGATTTTCTTTCCCCTTTATCATGTGTGCAACACTTAGGTAGTATATTTGGTAGTTGTGTAGAAAAAATATACAGGGTGATGCAAAATTTTAACCCTTAATAGTATAAAATTATTTTTTTTTTCATCAAGAAATAAAGAAAATGCACCATATACCGAGTGCGCTGTATGTAGTTCTGAATGGTACATGTTCTTACTCCTCGGTTGTCATTCGTCAGCCATATTGTTATGAGGCAGTGAGACATATTATGGGAAAGAATTTGTTATATTCTGAAAAAAAAACAGTAGAAAGTACCAAATATGATATATTCAAGGTAACTTCCCTTCTACGGTAGAGGACTATGCTTGCACTCACATCATAAAGGGGGCAATGCTTTTCAATTTGAGCTTGATTTGGTTAAAATATGTGCAGAAGTTTCGGGTATATAGTAGTTAGGCGCAATGACCAACAATATAATATATATAAAAATGACATATGTTATATTGTTGAGATGTTATCTAACAACATATTTATACCAAATAAGACAGTTTTGAGGAAAATTGAAGAAAATAGTGTTTGAAGACATACTTTTTCGACTTAAGATGAGTGTCACGTGGTCTCATCAATCCTGCAAGGGTTAAATTGCTTCAAGTATAACAACAGGTACTAACTTCATTTTTTACATTTTTTGTTGTAATCTGTAGATTTTCTTTCCCCTTTATCATGTGTGCAACACTTAGGTAGTATATTTGGTAGTTGTGTAGAAAAAATATACAGGGTGATGCAAAATTTCAACCCTTAATAGTATAAAATTATTGTTTTTTCATCAAGAAATAAAGAAAATGCACCATATACCGAGTGCGCTGTATGTAGTTCTGAATGGTACATGTTCTTCCTCCTCGGTTGTCATTCGTCAGCCATATTGTTATGAGGCAATGAGGCATATTATGGGAAATAATTTGTTATAGTCTGCAAAAAACAGTTAGAAAGTACCAAATATGATATATTCAAGGTAAATTCCCGTCTACGGTAGAGGACTCTGCTTGCACTCACATCATAAAGGGGGCAATGCTTTTCAGTTAGAGCTTTATTTCGTTAAAATATGTGCAGAAGTTTCGGAGATATAGCCTTTAGTATATAGTAGTTAGGTGCAATACACAACAATGTAATATATATAAAAATGACATATGTTATATTGTTGAGATGTTACCTAAGAACATATTTATACCAAATAGTACAGTTTTGAAGAAAATTGAAGAAAATAGTGTTTGAAGACATACTTTTTCGACTTAAGATTAGTGTCACGTGGTCTCATCAATCCTGCAAGGGTTAAATTGCTTCAAATATAACAACAGGTACTAACTTCATTTTTTACATTTTTTGTTGTAATCTATAGATTTTCTTTCCCCTTTATCATGTGTGCAACACTTAGGTAGTATATTTGGTAGTTGTGTAGAAAAAATATACAGGGTGATGCAAAATTTCAACCCTTAATAGTATAAAATTATTGTTTTTTCATCAAGAAATAAAGAAAATGCACCATATACCGAGTGCGCTGTATGTAGTTCTGAATGGTACATGTTCTTACTCCTCGGTTGTCATTCGTCAGCCATATTGTTATGAGGCAATGAGACATATTATGGGAAATAATTTGTTATAGTCTGCAAAAAACAGTTAGAAAGTACCAAATATGATATATTCAAGGTAAATTCCCGTCTACGGTAGAGGACTCTGCTTGCACTCACATCATAAACGGGGCAATGCTCTACAATTTGAGCTTTATTTCGTTAAAATATGTGCAGAAGTTTCGGAGATATAGCCTTTAGTATATAGTAGTTAGGTGCAATGCCCAACAATATAATATATATAAAAATAACATATGTTATATTGTTGAGATGTTACTTAACAACATATTTATACCAAATAAGACAGTTTTGAAGAAAATTGAAGAAAATAATGTTTGAAGACATACCTTTTCGACTTAAGATGAGTGTCACGTGGTCTCATCAATCCTGCAAGGGTTAAATTGCTTCAAGTATAACAACAGGTACTAACTTCATTTTTTACATTTTTTGTTGTAATCTATAGATTTTCTTTCCCCTTTATCATGTGTGCAACACTTAGGTAGTATATTTGGTAGTTGTGTAGAAAAAATATACAGGGTGATGCAAAATTTTAACCCTTAATAGTATAAAATTATTTTTTTTTTCATCAAGAAATAAAGAAAATGCACCATATACCGAGTGCGCTGTATGTAGTTCTGAATGGTACATGTTCTTACTCCTCGGTTGTCATTCGTCAGCCATATTGTTATGAGGCAATGAGACATATTATGGGAAAGAATTTGTTATATTCTGAAAAAAAAAACAGTAGAAAGTACCAAATATGATATATTCAAGGTAACTTCCCTTCTACGGTAGAGGACTATGCTTGCACTCACATCATAAAGGGGGCAATGCTTTTCAATTTTAGCTTGATTTCGTTAAAATATGTGCAGAAGTTTCGGGTATATAGTAGTTAGGCGCAAGGACCAACAATATAATATATATAAAAATGACATATGTTATATTGTTGAGATGTTACTTAACAACATATTTATACCAAATAAGACAGTTTTGAGGAAAATTGAAGAAAATAGTGTTTGAAGACATACTTTTTCGACTTAAGATGAGTGTCACGTGGTCTCATCAATCCTGCAAGGGTTAAATTGCTTCAAGTATAACAACAGGTACTAACTTCATTTTTTACATTTTTTGTTGTAATCTGTAGATTTTCTTTCCCCTTTATCATGTGTGCAACACTTAGGTAGTATATTTGGTAGTTGTGTAGAAAAAATATACAGGGTGATGCAAAATTTCAACCCTTAATAGTATAAAATTATTGTTTTTTCATCAAGAAATAAAGAAAATGCACCATATACCGAGTGCGCTGTATGTAGTTCTGAATGGTACATGTTCTTACTCCTCGGTTGTCATTCCTCAGCCATATTGTTATGAGGCAATGAGACATATTATGGGAAATAATTTGTTATAGTCTGCAAAAAACAGTTAGAAAGTACCAAATATGATATATTCAAGGTAAATTCCCGTCTACGGTAGAGGACTCTGCTTGCACTCACATCATAAAGGGGGCAATGCTCTTCAATTTGAGCTTTATTTCGTTAAAATATGTGCAGAAGTTTCGGAGATATAGCCTTTAGTATATAGTAGTTAGGTGCAATGCCCAACAATATAATATATATAAAAATAACATATGTTATATTGTTGAGATGTTACTTAACAACATATTTATACCAAATAAGACAGTTTTGAAGAAAATTGAAGAAAATAATGTTTGAAGACATACCTTTTCGACTTAAGATGAGTGTCACGTGGTCTCATCAATCCTGCAAGGGTTAAATTGCTTCAAGTATAACAACAGGTACTAACTTCATTTTTTACATTTTTTGTTGTAATCTATAGATTTTCTTTCCCCTTTATCATGTGTGCAACACTTAGGTAGTATATTTGGTAGTTGTGTAGAAAAAATATACAGGGTGATGCAAAATTTTAACCCTTAATAGTATAAAATTATTTTTTTTTCATCAAGAAATAAAGAAAATGCACCATATACCGAGTGCGCTGTATGTAGTTCTGAATGGTACATGTTCTTACTCCTCGGTTGTCATTCGTCAGCCATATTGTTATGAGGCAATGAGACATATTATGGGAAAGAATTTGTTATATTCTGAAAAAAAAAACAGTAGAAAGTACCAAATATGATATATTCAAGGTAACTTCCCTTCTACGGTAGAGGACTATGCTTGCACTCACATCATAAAGGGGGCAATGCTTTTCAATTTGAGCTTGATTTGGTTAAAATATGTGCAGAAGTTTCGGGTATATAGTAGTTAGGCGCAATGACCAACAATATAATATATATAAAAATGACATATGTTATATTGTTGAGATGTTATCTAACAACATATTTATACCAAATAAGACAGTTTTGAGGAAAATTGAAGAAAATAGTGTTTGAAGACATACTTTTTCGACTTAAGATGAGTGTCACGTGGTCTCATCAATCCTGCAAGGGTTAAATTGCTTCAAGTATAACAACAGGTACTAACTTCATTTTTTACATTTTTTGTTGTAATCTGTAGATTTTCTTTCCCCTTTATCATGTGTGCAACACTTAGGTAGTATATTTGGTAGTTGTGTAGAAAAAATATACAGGGTGATGCAAAATTTCAACCCTTAATAGTATAAAATTATTGTTTTTTCATCAAGAAATAAAGAAAATGCACCATATACCGAGTGCGCTGTATGTAGTTCTGAATGGTACATGTTCTTCCTCCTCGGTTGTCATTCGTCAGCCATATTGTTATGAGGCAATGAGGCATATTATGGGAAATAATTTGTTATAGTCTGCAAAAAACAGTTAGAAAGTACCAAATATGATATATTCAAGGTAAATTCCCGTCTACGGTAGAGGACTCTGCTTGCACTCACATCATAAAGGGGGCAATGCTTTTCAGTTAGAGCTTTATTTCGTTAAAATATGTGCAGAAGTTTCGGAGATATAGCCTTTAGTATATAGTAGTTAGGTGCAATACACAACAATGTAATATATATAAAAATGACATATGTTATATTGTTGAGATGTTACCTAAGAACATATTTATACCAAATAGTACAGTTTTGAAGAAAATTGAAGAAAATAGTGTTTGAAGACATACTTTTTCGACTTAAGATTAGTGTCACGTGGTCTCATCAATCCTGCAAGGGTTAAATTGCTTCAAATATAACAACAGGTACTAACTTCATTTTTTACATTTTTTGTTGTAATCTATAGATTTTCTTTCCCCTTTATCATGTGTGCAACACTTAGGTAGTATATTTGGTAGTTGTGTAGAAAAAATATACAGGGTGATGCAAAATTTCAACCCTTAATAGTATAAAATTATTGTTTTTTCATCAAGAAATAAAGAAAATGCACCATATACCGAGTGCGCTGTATGTAGTTCTGAATGGTACATGTTCTTACTCCTCGGTTGTCATTCGTCAGCCATATTGTTATGAGGCAATGAGACATATTATGGGAAATAATTTGTTATAGTCTGCAAAAAACAGTTAGAAAGTACCAAATATGATATATTCAAGGTAAATTCCCTTCTACGGTAGAGGACTCTGCTTGCACTCACATCATAAACGGGGCAATGCTCTACAATTTGAGCTTTATTTCGTTAAAATATGTGCAGAAGTTTCGGAGATATAGCCTTTAGTATATAGTAGTTAGGTGCAATGCCCAACAATATAATATATATAAAAATAACATATGTTATATTGTTGAGATGTTACTTAACAACATATTTATACCAAATAAGACAGTTTTGAAGAAAATTGAAGAAAATAATGTTTGAAGACATACCTTTTCGACTTAAGATGAGTGTCACGTGGTCTCATCAATCCTGCAAGGGTTAAATTGCTTCAAGTATAACAACAGGTACTAACTTCATTTTTTACATTTTTTGTTGTAATCTATAGATTTTCTTTCCCCTTTATCATGTGTGCAACACTTAGGTAGTATATTTGGTAGTTGTGTAGAAAAAATATACAGGGTGATGCAAAATTTTAACCCTTAATAGTATAAAATTATTTTTTTTTTCATCAAGAAATAAAGAAAATGCACCATATACCGAGTGCGCTGTATGTAGTTCTGAATGGTACATGTTCTTACTCCTCGGTTGTCATTCGTCAGCCATATTGTTATGAGGCAATGAGACATATTATGGGAAAGAATTTGTTATATTCTGAAAAAAAAACAGTAGAAAGTACCAAATATGATATATTCAAGGTAACTTCCCTTCTACGGTAGAGGACTATGCTTGCACTCACATCATAAAGGGGGCAATGCTTTTCAATTTTAGCTTGATTTCGTTAAAATATGTGCAGAAGTTTCGGGTATATAGTAGTTAGGCGCAAGGACCAACAATATAATATATATAAAAATGACATATGTTATATTGTTGAGATGTTACTTAACAACATATTTATACCAAATAAGACAGTTTTGAGGAAAATTGAAGAAAATAGTGTTTGAAGACATACTTTTTCGACTTAAGATGAGTGTCACGTGGTCTCATCAATCCTGCAAGGGTTAAATTGCTTCAAGTATAACAACAGGTACTAACTTCATTTTTTACATTTTTTGTTGTAATCTGTAGATTTTCTTTCCCCTTTATCATGTGTGCAACACTTAGGTAGTATATTTGGTAGTTGTGTAGAAAAAATATACAGGGTGATGCAAAATTTCAACCCTTAATAGTATAAAATTATTGTTTTTTCATCAAGAAATAAAGAAAATGCACCATATACCGAGTGCGCTGTATGTAGTTCTGAATGGTACATGTTCTTACTCCTCGGTTGTCATTCCTCAGCCATATTGTTATGAGGCAATGAGACATATTATGGGAAATAATTTGTTATAGTCTGCAAAAAACAGTTAGAAAGTACCAAATATGATATATTCAAGGTAAATTCCCGTCTACGGTAGAGGACTCTGCTTGCACTCACATCATAAAGGGGGCAATGCTCTTCAATTTGAGCTTTATTTCGTTAAAATATGTGCAGAAGTTTCGGAGATATAGCCTTTAGTATATAGTAGTTAGGTGCAATGCCCAACAATATAATATATATAAAAATAACATATGTTATATTGTTGAGATGTTACTTAACAACATATTTATACCAAATAAGACAGTTTTGAAGAAAATTGAAGAAAATAATGTTTGAAGACATACCTTTTCGACTTAAGATGAGTGTCACGTGGTCTCATCAATCCTGCAAGGGTTAAATTGCTTCAAGTATAACAACAGGTACTAACTTCATTTTTTACATTTTTTGTTGTAATCTATAGATTTTCTTTCCCCTTTATCATGTGTGCAACACTTAGGTAGTATATTTGGTAGTTGTGTAGAAAAAATATACAGGGTGATGCAAAATTTTAACCCTTAATAGTATAAAATTATTTTTTTTTTCATCAAGAAATAAAGAAAATGCACCATATACCGAGTGCGCTGTATGTAGTTCTGAATGGTACATGTTCTTACTCCTCGGTTGTCATTCGTCAGCCATATTGTTATGAGGCAATGAGACATATTATGGGAAAGAATTTGTTATATTCTGAAAAAAAAAACAGTAGAAAGTACCAAATATGATATATTCAAGGTAACTTCCCTTCTACGGTAGAGGACTATGCTTGCACTCACATCATAAAGGGGGCAATGCTTTTCAATTTGAGCTTGATTTGGTTAAAATATGTGCAGAAGTTTCGGGTATATAGTAGTTAGGCGCAATGACCAACAATATAATATATATAAAAATGACATATGTTATATTGTTGAGATGTTATCTAACAACATATTTATACCAAATAAGACAGTTTTGAGGAAAATTGAAGAAAATAGTGTTTGAAGACATACTTTTTCGACTTAAGATGAGTGTCACGTGGTCTCATCAATCCTGCAAGGGTTAAATTGCTTCAAGTATAACAACAGGTACTAACTTCATTTTTTACATTTTTTGTTGTAATCTGTAGATTTTCTTTCCCCTTTATCATGTGTGCAACACTTAGGTAGTATATTTGGTAGTTGTGTAGAAAAAATATACAGGGTGATGCAAAATTTCAACCCTTAATAGTATAAAATTATTGTTTTTTCATCAAGAAATAAAGAAAATGCACCATATACCGAGTGCGCTGTATGTAGTTCTGAATGGTACATGTTCTTCCTCCTCGGTTGTCATTCGTCAGCCATATTGTTATGAGGCAATGAGGCATATTATGGGAAATAATTTGTTATAGTCTGCAAAAAACAGTTAGAAAGTACCAAATATGATATATTCAAGGTAAATTCCCGTCTACGGTAGAGGACTCTGCTTGCACTCACATCATAAAGGGGGCAATGCTTTTCAATTAGAGCTTTATTTCGTTAAAATATGTGCAGAAGTTTCGGAGAAATAGCCTTTAGTATATAGTAGTTAGGTGCAATACACAACAATGTAATATATATAAAAATGACATATGTTATATTGTTGAGATGTTACCTAAGAACATATTTATACCAAATAGTACAGTTTTGAAGAAAATTGAAGAAAATAGTGTTTGAAGACATACTTTTTCGACTTAAGATTAGTGTCACGTGGTCTCATCAATCCTGCAAGGGTTAAATTGCTTCAAATATAACAACAGGTACTAACTTCATTTTTTACATTTTTTGTTGTAATCTATAGATTTTCTTTCCCCTTTATCATGTGTGCAACACTTAGGTAGTATATTTGGTAGTTGTGTAGAAAAAATATACAGGGTGATGCAAAATTTCAACCCTTAATAGTATAAAATTATTGTTTTTTCATCAAGAAATAAAGAAAATGCACCATATACCGAGTGCGCTGTATGTAGTTCTGAATGGTACATGTTCTTACTCCTCGGTTGTCATTCGTCAGCCATATTGTTATGAGGCAATGAGACGTATTATGGGAAATAATTTGTTATAGTCTGCAAAAAACAGTTAGAAAGTACCAAATATTATATATTCAAGGTAAATTCCCGTCTACGGTAGAGGACTCTGCTTGCACTCACATCATAAACGGGGCAATGCTCTACAATTTGAGCTTTATTTCGTTAAAATATGTGCAGAAGTTTCGGAGATATAGCCTTTAGTATATAGTAGTTAGGTGCAATGCCCAACAATATAATATATATAAAAATAACATATGTTATATTGTTGAGATGTTACTTAACAACATATTTATACCAAATAAGACAGTTTTGAAGAAAATTGAAGAAAATAATGTTTGAAGACATACCTTTTCGACTTAAGATGAGTGTCACGTGGTCTCATCAATCCTGCAAGGGTTAAATTGCTTCAAGTATAACAACAGGTACTAACTTCATTTTTTACATTTTTTGTTGTAATCTATAGATTTTCTTTCCCCTTTATCATGTGTGCAACACTTAGGTTGTATATTTGGTAGTTGTGTAGAAAAAATATACAGGGTGATGCAAAATTTTAACCCTTAATAGTATAAAATTATTTTTTTTTTCATCAAGAAATAAAGAAAATGCACCATATACCGAGTGCGCTGTATGTAGTTCTGAATGGTATATGTTCTTACTCCTCGGTTGTCATTCGTCAGCCATATTGTTATGAGGCAATGAGACATATTATGGGAAAGAATTTGTTATATTCTGAAAAAAAAACAGTAGAAAGTACCAAATATGATATATTCAAGGTAACTTCCCTTCTACGGTAGAGGACTATGCTTGCACTCACATCATAAAGGGGGCAATGCTTTTCAATTTTAGCTTGATTTCGTTAAAATATGTGCAGAAGTTTCGGGTATATAGTAGTTAGGCGCAATGACCAACAATATAATATATATAAAAATGACATATGTTATATTGTTGAGATGTTATCTAACAACATATTTATACCAAATAAGACAGTTTTGAGGAAAATTGAAGAAAATAGTGTTTGAAGACATACTTTTTCGACTTAAGATGAGTGTCACGTGGTCTCATCAATCCTGCAAGGGTTAAATTGCTTCAAGTATAACAACAGGTACTAACTTCATTTTTTACATTTTTTGTTGTAATCTGTAGATTTTCTTTCCCCTTTATCATGTGTGCAACACTTAGGTAGTATATTTGGTAGTTGTGTAGAAAAAATATACAGGGTGATGCAAAATTTCCACCCTTAATAGTATAAAATTATTGTTTTTTCATCAAGAAAAAAAGAAAATGCACCATATACCGAGTGCGCTGTATGTAGTTCTGAATGGTACATGTTCTTACTCCTCGGTTGTCATTCGTCAGCCATATTGTTATGAGGCAATGAAACATATTATGGGAAATAATTTGTTATAGTCTGCAAAAAACAGTTAGAAGGTACCAAATATGATATATTCAAGGTAAATTCCCGTCTACGGTAGAGGACTCTGCTTGCACTCACATCATAAAGGGGGCAATGCTCTTCAATTTGAGCTTTATTTCGTTAAAATATGTGCAGAAGTTTCGGAGATATAGCCTTTAGTATATAGTAGTTAGGTGCAATGCAGAACAATATAATATATATAAAAATGACATATGTTATATTGTTGAGATGTTACTTTACAACATATTTATACCAAATAAGACAGTTTTGAAGAAAATTGAAGAAAATAATGTTTGAAGACATACTTTTTCGACTTAAGATGAGTGTCACGTGGTCTCATCAATCCTGCAAGGGTTAAATTGCTTCAAATATAACAAGAGGTACTAACTTCATTTTTTACATTTTTTGTCGTAATCTATAGATTTTCTTTCCCCTTTATCATGTGTGCAACACTTAGGTAGTATATTTGGTAGTTGTGTAGAAAAAATATACAGGGTGATGCAAAATTTCAACCCTTAATAGTATAAAATTATTGTTTTTTCATCAAGAAATAAAGAAAATGCACCATATACCGAGTGCGCTGTATGTAGTTCTGAATGGTACATGTTCTTACTCCTCGGTTGTCATTCGTCAGCCATATTGTTATGAGGCAATGAGACATATTATGGGAAATAATTTGTTATATTCTGAAAAAAAAAACAGTAGAAAGTACCAAATATGATATATTCAAGGTAACTTCCCTTCTACGGTAGAGGACTCTGCTTGCACTCACATCATAAAGGGGGCAATGCTTTTCAATTTGAGCTTGATTTGGTTAAAATATGTGCAGAAGTTTCGGGTATATAGTAGTTAGGCGCAATGACCAACAATATAATATATATAAAAATGACATATGTTATATTGTTGAGATGTTATCTAACAACATATTTATACCAAATAAGACAGTTTTGAGGAAAATTGAAGAAAATAGTGTTTGAAGACATACTTTTTCGACTTAAGATGAGTGTCACGTGGTCTCATCAATCCTGCAAGGGTTAAATTGCTTCAAGTATAACAACAGGTACTAACTTCATTTTTTACATTTTTTGTTGTAATCTGTAGATTTTCTTTCCCCTTTATCATGAGTGCAACACTTAGGTAGTATATTTGGTAGTTGTGTAGAAAAAATATACAGGGTGATGCAAAATTTCAACCCTTAATAGTATAAAATTATTGTTTTTTCATCAAGAAATAAAGAAAATGCACCATATACCGAGTGCGCTGTATGTAGTTCTGAATGGTACATGTTCTTACTCCTCGGTTGTCATTCGTCAGCCATATTGTTATGAGGCAATGAGACATATTATGGGAAATAATTTGTTATAGTCTGCAAAAAACAGTTTGAAAGTACCAAATATGATATATTCAAGGTAAATTCCCGTCTACGGTAGGGGACTCTGCTTGCACTCACATCATAAAGGGGGCAATGCTTTTCAATTTGAGCTTTATTTCGTTAAAATATGTGCAGACGTTTCGGAGATATAGCCTTTAGTATATAGTAGTTATATGCAATGCACAACAATATAATATATATAAAAATGACATATGGTATATTGTTGAGATGTTACCTAACAACATATTTATACCAAATAGTACAGTTTTGAAGAAAATTGAAGAAAATAGTTTTTGAAGACATACTTTTTCGACTTAAGATGAGTGTCACGTGGTCTCATCAATCCTGCAAGGGTTAAATTGCTTCAAATATAACAACAGGTACTAACTTCATTTTTTACATTTTTTGTTGTAATCTATAGATTTTCTTTCCCCTTTATCATGTGTGCAACACTTAGGTAGTATATTTGGTAGTTGTGTAGAAAAAATATACAGGGTGATGCAAAATTTTAACCCTTAATAGTATAAAATTATTTTTTTTTCATCAAGAAATAAAGAAAATGCACCATATACCGAGTGCGCTGTATGTAGTTCTGATTGGTACATGTTCTTACTCCTCGGTTGTCATTCGTCAGCCATATTGTTATGAGGCAATGAGACATATTATGGGAAAGAATTTGTTATATTCTGAAAAAAAAAAACAGTAGAAAGTACCAAATATGATATATTCAAGGTAACTTCCCTTCTACGGTAGAGGACTCTGCTTGCACTCACATCATAAAGGGGGCAATGCTTTTCAATTTGAGCTTGATTTGGTTAAAATATGTGCAGAAGTTTCGGGTATATAGTAGTTAGGCGCAATGACCAACAATATAATATATATAAAAATGACATATGTTATATTGTTGAGATGTTATCTAACAACATATTTATACCAAATAAGACAGTTTTGAGGAAAATTGAAGAAAATAGTGTTTGAAGACATACTTTTTCGACTTAAGATGAGTGTCACGTGGTCTCATCAATCCTGCAAGGGTTAAATTGCTTCAAGTATAACAACAGGTACTAACTTCATTTTTTACATTTTTTGTTGTAATCTGTAGATTTTCTTTCCCCTTTATCATGTGTGCAACACTTAGGTAGTATATTTGGTAGTTGTGTAGAAAAAATATACAGGGTGATGCAAAATTTCAACCCTTAATAGTATAAAATTATTGTTTTTTCATCAAGAAATAAAGAAAATGCACCATATACCGAGTGCGCTGTATGTAGTTCTGAATGGTACATGTTCTTACTCCTCGGTTCATTCGTCAGCCATATTGTTATGAGGCATTGAGACATATTATGTGATAAAATCTGTTATATCCTGAAAAAAACAGTTAGAAAGTACCAAATATGATATCTACAAGGTAACTTCCCTTCTACGGTAGAGGACTCTGCTTGCACTCACATCATAAAGGGGGCAATGCTCTTCAATTTGAGCTTTATTTCGTTAAAATATGTGCAGAAGTTTCGGAGATATAGCCTTTAGTATATAGTAGTTAGGTGCAATGCACAACAATATAATATATATAAAAATGACATATGTTATATTGTTGAGATGTTACTTAACAACATATTTATACCAAATAAGACAGTTTTGAAGAAAATTGAAGAAAATAATGTTTGAAGACATACTTTTTCGACTTAAGATGAGTGTCACGTGGTCTCATCAATCCTGCAAGGGTTAAATTGCTTCAAATATAACAACAGGTACTAACTTCATTTTTTACATTTTTGTTGTAATCTATAGATTTTCTTTCCCCTTTATCATGTGTGCAACACTTAGGTAGTATATTTGGTAGTTGTGTAGAAAAAATATACAGGGTGATGCAAAATTTCCACCCTTAATAGTATAAAATTATTGTTTTTTCATCAAGAAATAAAGAAAATGCACCATATACCGAGTGCGCTGTATGTAGTTCTGAATGGTACATGTTCTTACTCCTCGGTTGTCATTCGTCAGCCATATTGTTATGAGGCAATGAAACATATTATGGGAAATAATTTGTTATAGTCTGCAAAAAACAGTTAGAAAGTACCAAATATGATATATTCAAGGTAAATTCCCGTCTACGGTAGAGGACTCTGCTTGCACTCACATCATAAAGGGGGCAATGCTCTTCAATTTGAGCTTTATTTCGTTAAAATATGTGCAGAAGTTTCGGAGATATAGCCTTTAGTATATAGTAGTTAGGTGCAATGCACAACAATATAATATATATAAAAATGACATATGTTATATTGTTGAGATGTTACTTAACAACATATTTATACCAAATAAGACAGTTTTGAAGAAAATTGAAGAAAATAATGTTTGAAGACATACTTTTTCGACTTAAGATGAGTGTCACGTGGTCTCATCAATCCTGCAAGGGTTAAATTGCTTCAAATATAACAAGAGGTACTAACTTCATTTTTTACATTTTTTGTCGTAATCTATAGATTTTCTTTCCCCTTTATCATGTGTGCAACACTTAGGTAGTATATTTGGTAGTTGTGTAGAAAAAATATACAGGGTGATGCAAAATTTCAACCCTTAATAGTATAAAATTATTGTTTTTTCATCAAGAAATAAAGAAAATGCACCATATACCGAGTGCGCTGTATGTAGTTCTGAATGGTACATGTTCTTACTCCTCGGTTGTCATTCGTCAGCCATATTGTTATGAGGCAATGAGACATATTATGGGAAATAATTTGTTATATTCTGAAAAAAAAAACAGTAGAAAGTACCAAATATGATATATTCAAGGTTACTTCCCTTCTACGGTAGAGGACTCTGCTTGCACTCACATCATAAAGAGGGCAATGCTTTTCAATTTGAGCTTGATTTGGTTAAAATATGTGCAGAAGTTTCGGGTATATAGTAGTTAGGCGCAATGACCAACAATATAATATATATAAAAATGACATATGTTATATTGTTGAGATGTTATCTAACAACATATTTATACCAAATAAGACAGTTTTGAGGAAAATTGAAGAAAATAGTGTTTGAAGACATACTTTTTCGACTTAAGATGAGTGTCACGTGGTCTCATCAATCCTGCAAGGGTTAAATTGCTTCAAGTATAACAACAGGTACTAACTTCATTTTTTACATTTTTTGTTGTAATCTGTAGATTTTCTTTCCCCTTTATCATGTGTGCAACACTTAGGTAGTATATTTGGTAGTTGTGTAGAAAAAATATACAGGGTGATGCAAAATTTCAACCCTTAATAGTATAAAATTATTGTTTTTTCATCAAGAAATAAAGAAAATGCACCATATACCGAGTGCGCTGTATGTAGTTCTGAATGGTACATGTTCTTACTCCTCGGTTCATTCGCCAGCCATATTGTTATGAGGCATTGAGACATATTATGTGATAAAATCTGTTATATCCTGAAAAAAACAGTTAGAAAGTACCAAATATGATATCTACAAGGTAACTTCCCTTCTACGGTAGAGGACTCTGCTTGCACTCACATCATAAAGGGGGCAATGCTCTTCAATTTGAGCTTTATTTCGTTAAAATATGTGCAGAAGTTTCGGAGATATAGCCTTTAGTATATAGTAGTTAGGTGCAATGCCGAACAATATAATATATATAAAAATGACATACGTTATATTGTTGAGATGTTACCTAACAACATATTTATACCAAATAAGACAGTTTTGAAGAAAATTGAAGAAAATAATGTTTGAAGACATACTTTTTCGACTTAAGATGAGTGTCACGTGGTCTCATCAATCCTGCAAGGGTTAAATTGCTTCAAATATAACAACAGGTACTAACTTCATTTTCTACATTTTTTGTTGTAATCTATAGATTTTCTTTCCCCTTTATCATGTGTGCAACACTTAGGTAGTATATTTGGTAGTTGTGTAGAAAAAATATACAGGGTGATGCAAAATTTCCACCCTTAATAGTATAAAATTATTGTTTTTTCATCAAGAAAAAAAGAAAATGCACCATATACCGAGTGCGCTGTATGTAGTTCTGAATGGTACATGTTCTTACTCCTCGGTTGTCATTCGTCAGCCATATTGTTATGAGGCAATGAAACATATTATGGGAAAGAATTTGTTATATTCTGAAAAAAAAAACAGTAGAAAGTACCAAATATGATATATTCAAGGTAACTTCCCTTCTACGGTAGAGGACTATGCTTGCACTCACATCATAAAGGGGGCAATGCTTTTCAATTTTAGCTTGATTTCGTTAAAATATGTGCAGAAGTTTCGGGTATATAGTAGTTAGGCGCAATGACCAACAATATAATATATATAAAAATGACATATGTTATATTGTTGAGATGTTATCTAACAACATATTTATACCAAATAAGACAGTTTTGAGGAAAATTGAAGAAAATAGTGTTTGAAGACATACTTTTTCGACTTAAGATGAGTGTCACGTGGTCTCATCAATCCTGCAAGGGTTAAATTGCTTCAAGTATAACAACAGGTACTAACTTCATTTTTTACATTTTTTGTTGTAATCTGTAGATTTTCTTTCCCCTTTATCATGTGTGCAACACTTAGGTAGTATATTTGGTAGTTGTGTAGAAAAAATATACAGGGTGATGCAAAATTTCAACCCTTAATAGTATAAAATTATTGTTTTTTCATCAAGAAATAAAGAAAATGCACCATATACCGAGTGCGCTGTATGTAGTTCTGAATGGTACATGTTCTTACTCCTCGGTTCATTCGTCAGCCATATTGTTATGAGGCATTGAGACATATTATGTGATAAAATGTGTTATATCCTGAAAAAAACAGTTAGAAAGTACCAAATATGATATCTACAAGGTAACTTCCCTTCTACGGTAGAGGACTCTGCTTGCACTCACATCATAAAGGGGGCAATGCTCTTCAATTTGAGCTTTATTTCGTTAAAATATGTGCAGAAGTTTCGGAGATATAGCCTTTAGTATATAGTAGTTAGGTGCAATGCCCAACAATATAATATATATAAAAATGACATATGTTATATTGTTGAGATGTTACCTAACAACATATTTATACCAAATAAGACAGTTTTGAAGAAAATTGAAGAAAATAATGTTTGAAGACATACTTTTTCGACTTAAGATGAGTGTCACGTGGTCTCATCAATCCTGCAAGGGTTAAATTGCTTCAAATATAACAAGAGGTACTAACTTCATTTTTTACATTTTTTGTCGTAATCTATAGATTTTCTTTCCCCTTTATCATGTGTGCAACACTTAGGTAGTATATTTGGTAGTTGTGTAGAAAAAATATACAGGGTGATGCAAAATTTCAACCCTTAATAGTATAAAATTATTGTTTTTTCATCAAGAAATAAAGAAAATGCACCATATACCGAGTGCGCTGTATGTAGTTCTGAATGGTACATGTTCTTACTCCTCGGTTGTCATTCGTCAGCCATATTGTTATGAGGCAATGAGACATATTATGGGAAATAATTTGTTATATTCTGAAAAAAAAAACAGTAGAAAGTACCAAATATGATATATTCAAGGTAACTTCCCTTCTACGGTAGAGGACTCTGCTTGCACTCACATCATAAAGGGGGCAATGCTTTTCAATTTGAGCTTGATTTGGTTAAAATATGTGCAGAAGTTTCGGGTATATAGTAGTTAGGCGCAATGACCAACAATATAATATATATAAAAATGACATATGTTATATTGTTGAGATGTTATCTAACAACATATTTATACCAAATAAGACAGTTTTGAGGAAAATTGAAGAAAATAGTGTTTGAAGACATACTTTTTCGACTTAAGATGAGTGTCACGTGGTCTCATCAATCCTGCAAGGGTTAAATTGCTTCAAGTATAACAACAGGTACTAACTTCATTTTTTACATTTTTTGTTGTAATCTGTAGATTTTCTTTCCCCTTTATCATGAGTGCAACACTTAGGTAGTATATTTGGTAGTTGTGTAGAAAAAATATACAGGGTGATGCAAAATTTCAACCCTTAATAGTATAAAATTATTGTTTTTTCATCAAGAAATAAAGAAAATGCACCATATACCGAGTGCGCTGTATGTAGTTCTGAATGGTACATGTTCTTACTCCTCGGTTGTCATTCGTCAGCCATATTGTTATGAGGCAATGAGACATATTATGGGAAATAATTTGTTATAGTCTGCAAAAAACAGTTTGAAAGTACCAAATATGATATATTCAAGGTAAATTCCCGTCTACGGTAGGGGACTCTGCTTGCACTCACATCATAAAGGGGGCAATGCTTTTCAATTTGAGCTTTATTTCGTTAAAATATGTGCAGACGTTTCGGAGATATAGCCTTTAGTATATAGTAGTTATATGCAATGCACAACAATATAATATATATAAAAATGACATATGGTATATTGTTGAGATGTTACCTAACAACATATTTATACCAAATAGTACAGTTTTGAAGAAAATTGAAGAAAATAGTTTTTGAAGACATACTTTTTCGACTTAAGATGAGTGTCACGTGGTCTCATCAATCCTGCAAGGGTTAAATTGCTTCAAATATAACAACAGGTACTAACTTCATTTTTTACATTTTTTGTTGTAATCTATAGATTTTCTTTCCCCTTTATCATGTGTGCAACACTTAGGTAGTATATTTGGTAGTTGTGTAGAAAAAATATACAGGGTGATGCAAAATTTTAACCCTTAATAGTATAAAATTATTTTTTTTTTTCATCAAGAAATAAAGAAAATGCACCATATACCGAGTGCGCTGTATGTAGTTCTGATTGGTACATGTTCTTACTCCTCGGTTGTCATTCGTCAGCCATATTGTTATGAGGCAATGAGACATATTATGGGAAAGAATTTGTTATATTCTGAAAAAAAAAACAGTAGAAAGTACCAAATATGATATATTCAAGGTAACTTCCCTTCTACGGTAGAGGACTCTGCTTGCACTCACATCATAAAGGGGGCAATGCTTTTCAATTTGAGCTTGATTTGGTTAAAATATGTGCAGAAGTTTCGGGTATATAGTAGTTAGGCGCAATGACCAACAATATAATATATATAAAAATGACATATGTTATATTGTTGAGATGTTATCTAACAACATATTTATACCAAATAAGACAGTTTTGAGGAAAATTGAAGAAAATAGTGTTTGAAGACATACTTTTTCGACTTAAGATGAGTGTCACGTGGTCTCATCAATCCTGCAAGGGTTAAATTGCTTCAAGTATAACAACAGGTACTAACTTCATTTTTTACATTTTTTGTTGTAATCTGTAGATTTTCTTTCCCCTTTATCATGTGTGCAACACTTAGGTAGTATATTTGGTAGTTGTGTAGAAAAAATATACAGGGTGATGCAAAATTTCAACCCTTAATAGTATAAAATTATTGTTTTTTCATCAAGAAATAAAGAAAATGCACCATATACCGAGTGCTCTGTATGTAGTTCTGAATGGTACATGTTCTTACTCCTCGGTTCATTCGTCAGCCATATTGTTATGAGGCATTGAGACATATTATGTGATAAAATCTGTTATATCCTGAAAAAAACAGTTAGAAAGTACCAAATATGATATCTACAAGGTAACTTCCCTTCTACGGTAGAGGACTCTGCTTGCACTCACATCATAAAGGGGGCAATGCTCTTCAATTTGAGCTTTATTTCGTTAAAATATGTGCAGAAGTTTCGGAGATATAGCCTTTAGTATATAGTAGTTAGGTGCAATGCACAACAATATAATATATATAAAAATGACATATGTTATATTGTTGAGATGTTACTTAACAACATATTTATACCAAATAAGACAGTTTTGAAGAAAATTGAAGAAAATAATGTTTGAAGACATACTTTTTCGACTTAAGATGAGTGTCACGTGGTCTCATCAATCCTGCAAGGGTTAAATTGCTTCAAATATAACAACAGGTACTAACTTCATTTTTTACATTTTTGTTGTAATCTATAGATTTTCTTTCCCCTTTATCATGTGTGCAACACTTAGGTAGTATATTTGGTAGTTGTGTAGAAAAAATATACAGGGTGATGCAAAATTTCCACCCTTAATAGTATAAAATTATTGTTTTTTCATCAAGAAATAAAGAAAATGCACCATATACCGAGTGCGCTGTATGTAGTTCTGAATGGTACATGTTCTTACTCCTCGGTTGTCATTCGTCAGCCATATTGTTATGAGGCAATGAAACATATTATGGGAAATAATTTGTTATAGTCTGCAAAAAACAGTTAGAAAGTACCAAATATGATATATTCAAGGTAAATTCCCGTCTACGGTAGAGGACTCTGCTTGCACTCACATCATAAAGGGGGCAATGCTCTTCAATTTGAGCTTTATTTCGTTAAAATATGTGCAGAAGTTTCGGAGATATAGCCTTTAGTATATAGTAGTTAGGTGCAATGCACAACAATATAATATATATAAAAATGACATATGTTATATTGTTGAGATGTTACTTAACAACATATTTATACCAAATAAGACAGTTTTGAAGAAAATTGAAGAAAATAATGTTTGAAGACATACTTTTTCGACTTAAGATGAGTGTCACGTGGTCTCATCAATCCTGCAAGGGTTAAATTGCTTCAAATATAACAAGAGGTACTAACTTCATTTTTTACATTTTTTGTCGTAATCTATAGATTTTCTTTCCCCTTTATCATGTGTGCAACACTTAGGTAGTATATTTGGTAGTTGTGTAGAAAAAATATACAGGGTGATGCAAAATTTCAACCCTTAATAGTATAAAATTATTGTTTTTTCATCAAGAAATAAAGAAAATGCACCATATACCGAGTGCGCTGTATGTAGTTCTGAATGGTACATGTTCTTACTCCTCGGTTGTCATTCGTCAGCCATATTGTTATGAGGCAATGAGACATATTATGGGAAATAATTTGTTATATTCTGAAAAAAAAAACAGTAGAAAGTACCAAATATGATATATTCAAGGTTACTTCCCTTCTACGGTAGAGGACTCTGCTTGCACTCACATCATAAAGAGGGCAATGCTTTTCAATTTGAGCTTGATTTGGTTAAAATATGTGCAGAAGTTTCGGGTATATAGTAGTTAGGCGCAATGACCAACAATATAATATATATAAAAATGACATATGTTATATTGTTGAGATGTTATCTAACAACATATTTATACCAAATAAGACAGTTTTGAGGAAAATTGAAGAAAATAGTGTTTGAAGACATACTTTTTCGACTTAAGATGAGTGTCACGTGGTCTCATCAATCCTGCAAGGGTTAAATTGCTTCAAGTATAACAACAGGTACTAACTTCATTTTTTACATTTTTTGTTGTAATCTGTAGATTTTCTTTCCCCTTTATCATGTGTGCAACACTTAGGTAGTATATTTGGTAGTTGTGTAGAAAAAATATACAGGGTGATGCAAAATTTCAACCCTTAATAGTATAAAATTATTGTTTTTTCATCAAGAAATAAAGAAAATGCACCATATACCGAGTGCGCTGTATGTAGTTCTGAATGGTACATGTTCTTACTCCTCGGTTCATTCGCCAGCCATATTGTTATGAGGCATTGAGACATATTATGTGATAAAATCTGTTATATCCTGAAAAAAACAGTTAGAAAGTACCAAATATGATATCTACAAGGTAACTTCCCTTCTACGGTAGAGGACTCTGCTTGCACTCACATCATAAAGGGGGCAATGCTCTTCAATTTGAGCTTTATTTCGTTAAAATATGTGCAGAAGTTTCGGAGATATAGCCTTTAGTATATAGTAGTTAGGTGCAATGCCGAACAATATAATATATATAAAAATGACATACGTTATATTGTTGAGATGTTACCTAACAACATATTTATACCAAATAAGACAGTTTTGAAGAAAATTGAAGAAAATAATGTTTGAAGACATACTTTTTCGACTTAAGATGAGTGTCACGTGGTCTCATCAATCCTGCAAGGGTTAAATTGCTTCAAATATAACAACAGGTACTAACTTCATTTTCTACATTTTTTGTTGTAATCTATAGATTTTCTTTCCCCTTTATCATGTGTGCAACACTTAGGTAGTATATTTGGTAGTTGTGTAGAAAAAATATACAGGGTGATGCAAAATTTCCACCCTTAATAGTATAAAATTATTGTTTTTTCATCAAGAAATAAAGAAAATGCACCATATACCGAGTGCGCTGTATGTAGTTCTGAATGGTACATGTTCTTACTCCTCGGTTGTCATTCGTCAGCCATATTGTTAGGAGGCAATGAGACATATTATGGGAAATAATTTGTTATAGTCTGCAAAACAGTTAGAAAGTACCAAATATGATATATTCAAGGTAAATTCCCGTCTACGGTAGGGGACTCTGCTTGCACTCACATCATAAAGGGGGCAATGCTTTTCAATTTGAGCTTTATTTCGTTAAAATATGTGCAGAAGTTTCGGAGATATAGCCTTTAGTATATAGTAGTTAGGTGCAATGCACAACAATATAATATATATAAAAATGACATATGGTATATTGTTGAGATGTTACCTAACAACATATTTATACCAAATAGTACAGTTTTGAAGAAAATTGAAGAAAATAGTTTTTGAAGACATACTTTTTCGACTTAAGATGAGTGTCACGTGGTCTCATCAATCCTGCAAGGGTTAAATTGCTTCAAATATAACAACAGGTACTAACTTCATTTTTTACATTTTTTGTTGTAATCTATAGATTTTCTTTCCCCTTTATCATGTGTGCAACACTTAGGTAGTATATTTGGTAGTTGTGTAGAAAAAATATACAGGGTGATGCAAAATTTCAACCCTTAATAGTATAAAATTATTTTTTTTTCATCAAGAAATAAAGAAAATGCACCATATACCGAGTGCGCTGTATGTAGTTCTGAATGGTACATGTTCTTACTCCTCGGTTGTCATTCGTCAGCCATATTGTTATGAGGCAATGAGACATATTATGGGAAATAATTTGTTATAGTCTGCAAAAAACAGTTAGAAAGTACCAAATATGATATATTCAAGGTAAATTCCCGTCTACGGTAGAGGACTCTGCTTGCACTCACATCATAAAGGGGGCAATGCTCTTCAATTTGAGCTTTATTTCGTTAAAATATGTGCAGAAGTTTCGGAGATATAGCCTTTAGTATATAGTAGTTAGGTGCAATGCCCAACAATATAATATATATAAAAATAACATATGTTATATTGTTGAGATGTTACTTAACAACATATTTATACCAAATAAGACAGTTTTGAAGAAAATTGAAGAAAATAATGTTTGAAGACATACCTTTTCGACTTAAGATGAGTGTCACGTGGTCTCATCAATCCTGCAAGGGTTAAATTGCTTCAAATATAACAACAGGTACTAACTTCATTTTTTACATTTTTTGTTGTAATCTATAGATTTTCTTTCCCCTTTATCATGTGTGCAACACTTAGGTAGTATATTTGGTAGTTGTGTAGAAAAAATATACAGGGTGATGCAAAATTTCAACCCTTAATAGTATAAAATTATTTTTTTTTCATCAAGAAATAAAGAAAATGCACCATATACCGAGTGCGCTGTATGTAGTTCTGAATGGTACATGTTCTTACTCCTCGGTTGTCATTCGTCAGCCATATTGTTAGGAGGCAATGAGACATATTATGGGAAAGAATTTGTTATATTCTGAAAAAAAAAACAGTAGAAAGTACCAAATATGATATATTCAAGGTAACTTCCCTTCTACGGTAGAGGACTCTGCTTGCACTCACATCATAAAGGGGGCAATGCTTTTCAATTTTAGCTTGATTTCGTTAAAATATGTGCAGAAGTTTCGGGTATATAGTAGTTAGGCGCAATGACCAACAATATAATATATATAAAAATGACATATGTTATATTGTTGAGATGTTATCTAACAACATATTTATACCAAATAAGACAGTTTTGAGGAAAATTGAAGAAAATAGTGTTTGAAGACATACTTTTTCGACTTAAGATGAGTGTCACGTGGTCTCATCAATCCTGCAAGGGTTAAATTGCTTCAAGTATAACATCAGGTACTAACTTCATTTTTTACATTTTTTGTTGTAATCTGTAGATTTTCTTTCCCCTTTATCATGTGTGCAACACTTAGGTAGTATATTTGGTAGTTGTGTAGAAAAAATATACAGGGTGATGCAAAATTTCAACCCTTAATAGTATAAAATTATTGTTTTTTCATCAAGAAATAAAGAAAATGCACCATATACCGAGTGCGCTGTATGTAGTTCTGAATGGTACATGTTCTTACTCCTCGGTTGTCATTCGTCAGCCATATTGTTATGAGGCAATGAGACATATTATGGGAAATAATTTGTTATAGTCTGCAAAACAGTTAGAAAGTACCAAATATGATATATTCAAGGTAAATTCCCGTCTACGGTAGGGGACTCTGCTTGCACTCACATCATAAAGGGGGCAATGCTTTTCAATTTGAGCTTTATTTCGTTAAAATATGTGCAGAAGTTTCGGAGATATAGCCTTTAGTATATAGTAGTTAGGTGCAATGCACAACAATATAATATATATAAAAATGACATATGGTATATTGTTGAGATGTTACCTAACAACATATTTATACCAAATAGTACAGTTTTGAAGAAAATTGAAGAAAATAGTTTTTGAAGACATACTTTTTCGACTTAAGATGAGTGTCACGTGGTCTCATCAATCCTGCAAGGGTTAAATTGCTTCAAATATAACAACAGGTACTAACTTCATTTTTTACATTTTTTGTTGTAATCTATAGATTTTCTTTCCCCTTTATCATGTGTGCAACACTTAGGTAGTATATTTGGTAGTTGTGTAGAAAAAATATACAGGGTGATGCAAAATTTCAACCCTTAATAGTATAAAATTATTTTTTTTTCATCAAGAAATAAAGAAAATGCACCATATACCGAGTGCGCTGTATGTAGTTCTGAATGGTACATGTTCTTACTCCTCGGTTGTCATTCGTCAGCCATATTGTTATGAGGCAATGAGACATATTATGGGAAAGAATTTGTTATAGTCTGCAAAAAACAGTTAGAAAGTACCAAATATGATATATTCAAGGTAAATTCCCGTCTACGGTAGAGGACTCTGCTTGCACTCACATCATAAAGGGGGCAATGCTCTTCAATTTGAGCTTTATTTCGTTAAAATATGTGCAGAAGTTTCGGAGATATAGCCTTTAGTATATAGTAGTTAGGTGCAATGCCCAACAATATAATATATATAAAAATAACATATGTTATATTGTTGAGATGTTACTTAACAACATATTTATACCAAATAAGACAGTTTTGAAGAAAATTGAAGAAAATAATGTTTGAAGACATACCTTTTCGACTTAAGATGAGTGTCACGTGGTCTCATCAATCCTGCAAGGGTTAAATTGCTTCAAATATAACAACAGGTACTAACTTCATTTTTTACATTTTTTGTTGTAATCTATAGATTTTCTTTCCCCTTTATCATGTGTGCAACACTTAGGTAGTATATTTGGTAGTTGTGTAGAAAAAATATACAGGGTGATGCAAAATTTTAACCCTTAATAGTATAAAATTATTTTTTTTTTCATCAAGAAATAAAGAAAATGCACCATATACCGAGTGCGCTGTATGTAGTTCTGAATGGTACATGTTCTTACTCCTCGGTTGTCATTCGTCAGCCATATTGTTATGAGGCAATGAGACATATTATGGGAAATAATTTGTTATATTCTGAAAAAAAAAACAGTAGAAAGTACCAAATATGATATATTCAAGGTAACTTCCCTTCTACGGTAGAGGACTCTGCTTGCACTCACATCATAAAGGGGGCAATGCTTTTCAATTTGAGCTTGATTTGGTTAAAATATGTGCAGAAGTTTCGGGTATATAGTAGTTAGGCGCAATGACCAACAATATAATATATATAAAAATGACATATGTTATATTGTTGAGATGTTATCTAACAACATATTTATACCAAATAAGACAGTTTTGAGGAAAATTGAAGAAAATAGTGTTTGAAGACATACTTTTTCGACTTAAGATGAGTGTCACGTGGTCTCATCAATCCTGCAAGGGTTAAATTGCTTCAAGTATAACAACAGGTACTAACTTCATTTTTTACATTTTTTGTTGTAATCTGTAGATTTTCTTTCCCCTTTATCATGTGTGCAACACTTAGGTAGTATATTTGGTAGTTGTGTAGAAAAAATATACAGGGTGATGCAAAATTTCAACCCTTAATAGTATAAAATTATTGTTTTTTCATCAAGAAATAAAGAAAATGCACCATATACCGAGTGCGCTGTATGTAGTTCTGAATGGTACATGTTCTTACTCCTCGGTTGTCATTCGTCAGCCATATTGTTATGAGGCAATGAGACATATTATGGGAAATAATTTGTTATAGTCTGCAAAACAGTTAGAAAGTACCAAATATGATATATTCAAGGTAAATTCCCGTCTACGGTAGGGGACTCTGCTTGCACTCACATCATAAAGGGGGCAATGCTTTTCAATTTGAGCTTTATTTCGTTAAAATATGTGCAGAAGTTTCGGAGATATAGCCTTTAGTATATAGTAGTTAGGTGCAATGCACAACAATATAATATATATAAAAATGACATATGGTATATTGTTGAGATGTTACCTAACAACATATTTATACCAAATAGTACAGTTTTGAAGAAAATTGAAGAAAATAGTTTTTGAAGACATACTTTTTCGACTTAAGATGAGTGTCACGTGGTCTCATCAATCCTGCAAGGGTTAAATTGCTTCAAATATAACAACAGGTACTAACTTCATTTTTTACATTTTTTGTTGTAATCTATAGATTTTCTTTCCTCTTTATCATGTGTGCAACACTTAGGTAGTATATTTGGTAGTTGTGTAGAAAAAATATACAGGGTGATGCAAAATTTCAACCCTTAATAGTATAAAATTATTGTTTTTTCATCAAGAAATAAAGAAAATGCACCATATACCGAGTGCGCTGTATGTAGTTCTGAATGGTACATGTTCTTACTCCTCGGTTGTCATTCGTCAGCCATATTGTTATGAGGCAATGAGACATATTATGGGAAATAATTTGTTATAGTCTGCAAAAAACAGTTAGAAAGTACCAAATATGATATATTCAAGGTAAATTCCCGTCTACGGTAGAGGACTCTGCTTGCACTCACATCATAAAGGGGGCAATGCTCTTCAATTTGAGCTTTATTTCGTTAAAATATGTGCAGAAGTTTCGGAGATATAGCCTTTAGTATATAGTAGTTAGGTGCAATGCCCAACAATATAATATATATAAAAATAACATATGTTATATTGTTGAGATGTTACTTAACAACATATTTATACCAAATAAGACAGTTTTGAAGAAAATTGAAGAAAATAATGTTTGAAGACATACCTTTTCGACTTAAGATGAGTGTCACGTGGTCTCATCAATCCTGCAAGGGTTAAATTGCTTCAAATATAACAACAGGTACTAACTTCATTTTTTACATTTTTTGTTGTAATCTATAGATTTTCTTTCCCCTTTATCATGTGTGCAACACTTAGGTAGTATATTTGGTAGTTGTGTAGAAAAAATATACAGGGTGATGCAAAATTTTAACCCTTAATAGTATAAAATTATTTTTTTTTCATCAAGAAATAAAGAAAATGCACCATATACCGAGTGCGCTGTATGTAGTTCTGAATGGTACATGTTCTTACTCCTCGGTTGTCATTCGTCAGCCATATTGTTATGAGGCAATGAGACATATTATGGGAAATAATTTGTTATATTCTGAAAAAAAAAAACAGTAGAAAGTACCAAATATGATATATTCAAGGTAACTTCCCTTCTACGGTAGAGGACTCTGCTTGCACTCACATCATAAAGGGGGCAATGCTTTTCAATTTGAGCTTGATTTGGTTAAAATATGTGCAGAAGTTTCGGGTATATAGTAGTTAGGCGCAATGACCAACAATATAATATACAGGGTGGGCCATTTTAATTAATCCACGGAAATATCTGAAAAATGATAAAACATAGAAGAAATTTTTGAAGTACACGTTATATATTGCTAAGGGGGAAAACCAATTCCGCCAAAAGCACTCCTCCCCGCCTCCCGTAAATGGGGGTAACGGGGGGTAACTTTGAAATGTCAAATGGGAACATGAGTCGAGTAATACCTCGTTCGAAAGGTCTTGGAAAACTAAGTAACGCTGTACCAAAAGATGTTTCATATTGTACACCAGTTTCAAAATGGCCGCCATAATATGTTTCGGAAACTCCAGTACCCGTAGTATGAAAACCATGGAAGGTAAATGAATGGAACAAAATTGAAATACGTAAATATGATAGGCATATCGAATGATGTAATCCCTGTTATCCCAGTGGAAACCCTGAAGGGGTCTTGTGGGCTAACTTTAAAATTTCAATGTCCGACCGGACAACGGTTCGGGCGTACGCTTGACCTACCCAATGCTGTTTGGAAGGCAGACTTCATGCATAGAGAATTGGTGCATTAAGTTAACGCGGATGGCCACAGTTACATTTTGATTAACTATTAGCATTCATGTCATATTGTGAGCTTGAGGGACGAAATGGTGTGTACGTATATCCCCGAAATGCTTTCTGAATAACCAGCACGCATTGCATAAAAGTTTCTCTTTTTTTAGTCACTACAGCGTCATCCTTACAAACAAATGTTTCATCCACACCATACCTATTTGTAAGGTTAGCCTTAATTTACGAATTAAAGTAGAGTTCTCGTTTGAACTTTCACTTTACTTTCCACCCCACTCACATACAGAGCGCAGGGAGAGATTATTTTGCAGGACTTGGATTTCTCTGTGTACATTATGGCAATTTTACTCTAATATTTTTATCTCTGTTGTATTATTCTCGAGCCTTGGAACGCCTCCGTGGTTTTCCTATTTAATTTTCGTTATTTTCATTTATGTCTAACCGTATTCATACTATGGGCACTAAACGTTTTCTTAGACACAGTCACCATGTCTTTGCGGGGTGTCTCATGTCGAAAATTTTCTTACAGAAGCTGTTTGATATTAATTTGTCTATGTAACGTGATGTTACTCGCTTCAAGCTGCTATTTGAAATTTTCAAGTTGGCCCCGGATACCTTTCAGTTGGCCCTTGGAGTCACCCCGACAACACCTCTCGATGTGCCTTACGTCAGTTAGCTACTCCAGTTTTTATTTTGTTGATTTATCTCCAATCGCTTTCATACTACGGGTGCTAAACCTTTTTTCTGACACGGATACTATGTTTCGGCGGCCTTTTGAGAACACTGCCATTTCACATCAATCGTTTTTTCCTGCAATATGTTAGATTTTGCAAGATTTATCGAACGAGGTACCACTCGACTCATGTCACTATTTGAAATTTTGAAGTTAGCCCCCAAGACCCCTTTAGGGAGGCCACTGGGATCACAGGGACTACACCGCTCGATATGCCCTATGATATTTACGTATTTCAATTTTGTTCCATTCATTTACCTTCCATGGTTTTCACACTACGGGTACTGGAGTTTCCGAAACATATTATGGCGGCCATTTTGAAACCGGTGCACAATATGGAACATCTTTTGGTACAGCGTTACTTAGTTTTCCAAGACCTTTCGAACGAGGTATTACTCGACCCATGTTCCCATTTGACATTTCAAAGTTATCCCCCGTTACCCCCATTTACGGGGGGCGGGGAGGGGTACTTTTGGCGGAATTGGTTTTCCCCCTTAGCAATATATAACGTGTACTTCAAAAATTTCTTCTATGTTTTATCATTTTTCAGATATTTCCGTGGATTAATTAAAATGGCCCACCCTGTATATAAAAATGACATATGTTATATTGTTGAGATGTTATCTAACAACATATTTATACCAAATAAGACAGTTTTGAGGAAAATTGAAGAAAATAGTGTTTGAAGACATACTTTTTCGACTTAAGATGAGTGTCACGTGGTCTCATCAATCCTGCAAGGGTTAAATTGCTTCAAATATAACAACAGGTACTAACTTCATTTTTTACATTTTTTGTTGTAATCTATAGATTTTCTTTCCCCTTTATCATGTGTGCAACACTTAGGTAGTATATTTGGTAGTTGTGTAGAAAAAATATACAGGGTGATGCAAAATTTCAACCCTTAATAGTATAAAATTATTTTTTTTTCATCAAGAAATAAAGAAAATGCACCATATACCGAGTGCGCTGTATGTAGTTCTGAATGGTACATGTTCTTACTCCTCGGTTGTCATTCGTCAGCCATATTGTTATGAGGCAATGAGACATATTATGGGAAATAATTTGTTATAGTCTGCAAAAAACAGTTAGAAAGTACCAAATATGATATATTCAAGGTAAATTCCCGTCTACGGTAGAGGACTCTGCTTGCACTCACATCATAAAGGGGGCAATGCTCTTCAATTTGAGCTTTATTTCGTTAAAATATGTGCAGAAGTTTCGGAGATATAGCCTTTAGTATATAGCAGTTAGGTGCAATGCACAACAATATAATATATATAAAAATGACATATGGTATATTGTTGAGATGTTACCTAACAACATATTTATACCAAATAGTACAGTTTTGAAGAAAATTGAAGAAAATAGTTTTTGAAGACATACTTTTTCGACTTAAGATGAGTGTCACGTGGTCTCATCAATCCTGCAAGGGTTAAATTGCTTCAAATATAACAACAGGTACTAACTTCATTTTTTACATTTTTTGTTGTAATCTATAGATTTTCTTTCCCCTTTATCATGTGTGCAACACTTAGGTAGTATATTTGGTAGTTGTGTAGAAAAAATATACAGGGTGATGCAAAATTTCAACCCTTAATAGTATAAAATTATTTTTTTTTCATCAAGAAATAAAGAAAATGCACCATATACCGAGTGCGCTGTATGTAGTTCTGAATGGTACATGTTCTTACTCCTCGGTTGTCATTCGTCAGCCATATTGTTATGAGGCAATGAGACATATTATGGGAAATAATTTGTTATAGTCTGCAAAAAACAGTTAGAAAGTACCAAATATGATATATTCAAGGTAAATTCCCGTCTACGGTAGAGGACTCTGCTTGCACTCACATCATAAAGGGGGCAATGCTCTTCAATTTGAGCTTTATTTCGTTAAAATATGTGCAGAAGTTTCGGAGATATAGCCTTTAGTATATAGTAGTTAGGTGCAATGCCCAACAATATAATATATATAAAAATAACATATGTTATATTGTTGAGATGTTACTTAACAACATATTTATACCAAATAAGACAGTTTTGAAGAAAATTGAAGAAAATAATGTTTGAAGACATACCTTTTCGACTTAAGATGAGTGTCACGTGGTCTCATCAATCCTGCAAGGGTTAAATTGCTTCAAATATAACAACAGGTACTAACTTCATTTTTTTACATTTT
The DNA here is from genome assembly GCF_964235325.1 of Thermobia domestica. Classification (NCBI taxonomy): domain Eukaryota; kingdom Metazoa; phylum Arthropoda; class Insecta; order Zygentoma; family Lepismatidae; genus Thermobia; species Thermobia domestica. The sequence continues at coordinate 52,091 of NW_027656144.1, forward strand.
TTGTTGTAATCTATAGATTTTCTTTCCCCTTTATCATGTGTGCAACACTTAGGTAGTATATTTGGTAGTTGTGTAGAAAAAATATACAGGGTGATGCAAAATTTTAACCCTTAATAGTATAAAATTATTTTTTTTTCATCAAGAAATAAAGAAAATGCACCATATACCGAGTGCGCTGTATGTAGTTCTGAATGGTACATGTTCTTACTCCTCGGTTGTCATTCGTCAGCCATATTGTTAGGAGGCAATGAGACATATTATGGGAAAGAATTTGTTATATTCTGAAAAAAAAAAACAGTAGAAAGTACCAAATATGATATATTCAAGGTAACTTCCCTTCTACGGTAGAGGACTCTGCTTGCACTCACATCATAAAGGGGGCAATGCTTTTCAATTTTAGCTTGATTTCGTTAAAATATGTGCAGAAGTTTCGGGTATATAGTAGTTAGGCGCAATGACCAACAATATAATATATATAAAAATGACATATGTTATATTGTTGAGATGTTATCTAACAACATATTTATACCAAATAAGACAGTTTTGAGGAAAATTGAAGAAAATAGTGTTTGAAGACATACTTTTTCGACTTAAGATGAGTGTCACGTGGTCTCATCAATCCTGCAAGGGTTAAATTGCTTCAAGTATAACAACAGGTACTAACTTCATTTTTTACATTTTTTGTTGTAATCTGTAGATTTTCTTTCCCCTTTATCATGTGTGCAACACTTAGGTAGTATATTTGGTAGTTGTGTAGAAAAAATATACAGGGTGATGCAAAATTTCAACCCTTAATAGTATAAAATTATTGTTTTTTCATCAAGAAATAAAGAAAATGCACCATATACCGAGTGCGCTGTATGTAGTTCTGAATGGTACATGTTCTTACTCCTCGGTTGTCATTCGTCAGCCATATTGTTATGAGGCAATGAGACATATTATGGGAAATAATTTGTTATAGTCTGCAAAACAGTTAGAAAGTACCAAATATGATATATTCAAGGTAAATTCCCGTCTACGGTAGGGGACTCTGCTTGCACTCACATCATAAAGGGGGCAATGCTTTTCAATTTGAGCTTTATTTCGTTAAAATATGTGCAGAAGTTTCGGAGATATAGCCTTTAGTATATAGTAGTTAGGTGCAATGCACAACAATATAATATATATAAAAATGACATATGGTATATTGTTGAGATGTTACCTAACAACATATTTATACCAAATAGTACAGTTTTGAAGAAAATTGAAGAAAATAGTTTTTGAAGACATACTTTTTCGACTTAAGATGAGTGTCACGTGGTCTCATCAATCCTGCAAGGGTTAAATTGCTTCAAATATAACAACAGGTACTAACTTCATTTTTTACATTTTTTGTTGTAATCTATAGATTTTCTTTCCCCTTTATCATGTGTGCAACACTTAGGTAGTATATTTGGTAGTTGTGTAGAAAAAATATACAGGGTGATGCAAAATTTCAACCCTTAATAGTATAAAATTATTTTTTTTTCATCAAGAAATAAAGAAAATGCACCATATACCGAGTGCGCTGTATGTAGTTCTGAATGGTACATGTTCTTACTCCTCGGTTGTCATTCGTCAGCCATATTGTTATGAGGCAATGAGACATATTATGGGAAATAATTTGTTATAGTCTGCAAAAAACAGTTAGAAAGTACCAAATATGATATATTCAAGGTAAATTCCCGTCTACGGTAGAGGACTCTGCTTGCACTCACATCATAAAGGGGGCAATGCTCTTCAATTTGAGCTTTATTTCGTTAAAATATGTGCAGAAGTTTCGGAGATATAGCCTTTAGTATATAGTAGTTAGGTGCAATGCCCAACAATATAATATATATAAAAATAACATATGTTATATTGTTGAGATGTTACTTAACAACATATTTATACCAAATAGTACAGTTTTGAAGAAAATTGAAGAAAATAATGTTTGAAGACATACCTTTTCGACTTAAGATGAGTGTCACGTGGTCTCATCAATCCTGCAAGGGTTAAATTGCTTCAAATATAACAACAGGTACTAACTTCATTTTTTACATTTTTTGTTGTAATCTATAGATTTTCTTTCCCCTTTATCATGTGTGCAACACTTAGGTAGTATATTTGGTAGTTGTGTAGAAAAAATATACAGGGTGATGCAAAATTTCAACCCTTAATAGTATAAAATTATTTTTTTTTCATCAAGAAATAAAGAAAATGCACCATATACCGAGTGCGCTGTATGTAGTTCTGAATGGTACATGTTCTTACTCCTCGGTTGTCATTCGTCAGCCATATTGTTAGGAGGCAATGAGACATATTATGGGAAAGAATTTGTTATATTCTGAAAAAAAAACAGTAGAAAGTACCAAATATGATATATTCAAGGTAACTTCCCTTCTACGGTAGAGGACTCTGCTTGCACTCACATCATAAAGGGGGCAATGCTCTTCAATTTTAGCTTGATTTCGTTAAAATATGTGCAGAAGTTTCGGGTATATAGTAGTTAGGCGCAATGACCAACAATATAATATATATAAAAATGACATATGTTATATTGTTGAGATGTTATCTAACAACATATTTATACCAAATAAGACAGTTTTGAGGAAAATTGAAGAAAATAGTGTTTGAAGACATACTTTTTCGACTTAAGATGAGTGTCACGTGGTCTCATCAATCCTGCAAGGGTTAAATTGCTTCAAGTATAACATCAGGTACTAACTTCATTTTTTACATTTTTTGTTGTAATCTGTAGATTTTCTTTCCCCTTTATCATGTGTGCAACACTTAGGTAGTATATTTGGTAGTTGTGTAGAAAAATATACAGGGTGATGCAAAATTTCAACCCTTAATAGTATAAAATTATTGTTTTTTCATCAAGAAATAAAGAAAATGCACCATATACCGAGTGCGCTGTATGTAGTTCTGAATGGTACATGTTCTTACTCCTCGGTTGTCATTCGTCAGCCATATTGTTATGAGGCAATGAGACATATTATGGGAAATAATTTGTTATAGTCTGCAAAACAGTTAGAAAGTACCAAATATGATATATTCAAGGTAAATTCCCGTCTACGGTAGGGGACTCTGCTTGCACTCACATCATAAAGGGGGCAATGCTTTTCAATTTGAGCTTTATTTCGTTAAAATATGTGCAGAAGTTTCGGAGATATAGCCTTTAGTATATAGTAGTTAGGTGCAATGCACAACAATATAATATATATAAAAATGACATATGGTATATTGTTGAGATGTTACCTAACAACATATTTATACCAAATAGTACAGTTTTGAAGAAAATTGAAGAAAATAGTTTTTGAAGACATACTTTTTCGACTTAAGATGAGTGTCACGTGGTCTCATCAATCCTGCAAGGGTTAAATTGCTTCAAATATAACAACAGGTACTAACTTCATTTTTTACATTTTTTGTTGTAATCTATAGATTTTCTTTCCCCTTTATCATGTGTGCAACACTTAGGTAGTATATTTGGTAGTTGTGTAGAAAAAATATACAGGGTGATGCAAAATTTCAACCCTTAATAGTATAAAATTATTTTTTTTTCATCAAGAAATAAAGAAAATGCACCATATACCGAGTGCGCTGTATGTAGTTCTGAATGGTACATGTTCTTACTCCTCGGTTGTCATTCGTCAGCCATATTGTTATGAGGCAATGAGACATATTATGGGAAATAATTTGTTATAGTCTGCAAAAAACAGTTAGAAAGTACCAAATATGATATATTCAAGGTAAATTCCCGTCTACGGTAGAGGACTCTGCTTGCACTCACATCATAAAGGGGGCAATGCTCTTCAATTTGAGCTTTATTTCGTTAAAATATGTGCAGAAGTTTCGGAGATATAGCCTTTAGTATATAGTAGTTAGGTGCAATGCCCAACAATATAATATATATAAAAATAACATATGTTATATTGTTGAGATGTTACTTAACAACATATTTATACCAAATAAGACAGTTTTGAAGAAAATTGAAGAAAATAATGTTTGAAGACATACCTTTTCGACTTAAGATGAGTGTCACGTGGTCTCATCAATCCTGCAAGGGTTAAATTGCTTCAAATATAACAACAGGTACTAACTTCATTTTTTACATTTTTTGTTGTAATCTATAGATTTTCTTTCCCCTTTATCATGTGTGCAACACTTAGGTAGTATATTTGGTAGTTGTGTAGAAAAAATATACAGGGTGATGCAAAATTTTAACCCTTAATAGTATAAAATTATTTTTTTTTCATCAAGAAATAAAGAAAATGCACCATATACCGAGTGCGCTGTATGTAGTTCTGAATGGTACATGTTCTTACTCCTCGGTTGTCATTCGTCAGCCATATTGTTAGGAGGCAATGAGACATATTATGGGAAAGAATTTGTTATATTCTGAAAAAAAAACAGTAGAAAGTACCAAATATGATATATTCAAGGTAACTTCCCTTCTACGGTAGAGGACTCTGCTTGCACTCACATCATAAAGGGGGCAATGCTTTTCAATTTTAGCTTGATTTCGTTAAAATATGTGCAGAAGTTTCGGGTATATAGTAGTTAGGCGCAATGACCAACAATATAATATATATAAAAATGACATATGTTATATTGTTGAGATGTTATCTAACAACATATTTATACCAAATAAGACAGTTTTGAGGAAAATTGAAGAAAATAGTGTTTGAAGACATACTTTTTCGACTTAAGATGAGTGTCACGTGGTCTCATCAATCCTGCAAGGGTTAAATTGCTTCAAGTATAACAACAGGTACTAACTTCATTTTTTACATTTTTTGTTGTAATCTGTAGATTTTCTTTCCCCTTTATCATGTGTGCAACACTTAGGTAGTATATTTGGTAGTTGTGTAGAAAAAATATACAGGGTGATGCAAAATTTCAACCCTTAATAGTATAAAATTATTTTTTTTTCATCAAGAAATAAAGAAAATGCACCATATACCGAGTGCGCTGTATGTAGTTCTGAATGGTACATGTTCTTACTCCTCGGTTGTCATTCGTCAGCCATATTGTTATGAGGCAATGAGACATATTATGGGAAATAATTTGTTATAGTCTGCAAAACAGTTAGAAAGTACCAAATATGATATATTCAAGGTAAATTCCCGTCTACGGTAGGGGACTCTGCTTGCACTCACATCATAAAGGGGGCAATGCTTTTCAATTTGAGCTTTATTTCGTTAAAATATGTGCAGAAGTTTCGGAGATATAGCCTTTAGTATATAGTAGTTAGGTGCAATGCACAACAATATAATATATATAAAAATGACATATGGTATATTGTTGAGATGTTACCTAACAACATATTTATACCAAATAGTACAGTTTTGAAGAAAATTGAAGAAAATAGTTTTTGAAGACATACTTTTTCGACTTAAGATGAGTGTCACGTGGTCTCATCAATCCTGCAAGGGTTAAATTGCTTCAAATATAACAACAGGTACTAACTTCATTTTTTACATTTTTTGTTGTAATCTATAGATTTTCTTTCCCCTTTATCATGTGTGCAACACTTAGGTAGTATATTTGGTAGTTGTGTAGAAAAAATATACAGGGTGATGCAAAATTTCAACCCTTAATAGTATAAAATTATTTTTTTTTCATCAAGAAATAAAGAAAATGCACCATATACCGAGTGCGCTGTATGTAGTTCTGAATGGTACATGTTCTTACTCCTCGGTTGTCATTCGTCAGCCATATTGTTATGAGGCAATGAGACATATTATGGGAAATAATTTGTTATAGTCTGCAAAAAACAGTTAGAAAGTACCAAATATGATATATTCAAGGTAAATTCCCGTCTACGGTAGAGGACTCTGCTTGCACTCACATCATAAAGGGGGCAATACTCTTAAATTTGAGCTTTATTTCGTTAAAATATGTGCAGAAGTTTCGGAGATATAGCCTTTAGTATATAGTAGTTAGGTGCAATGCCCAACAATATAATATATATAAAAATAACATATGTTATATTGTTGAGATGTTACTTAACAACATATTTATACCAAATAAGACAGTTTTGAAGAAAATTGAAGAAAATAATGTTTGAAGACATACCTTTTCGACTTAAGATGAGTGTCACGTGGTCTCATCAATCCTGCAAGGGTTAAATTGCTTCAAATATAACAACAGGTACTAACTTCATTTTTTACATTTTTTGTTGTAATCTATAGATTTTCTTTCCCCTTTATCATGTGTGCAACACTTAGGTAGTATATTTGGTAGTTGTGTAGAAAAAATATACAGGGTGATGCAAAATTTTAACCCTTAATAGTATAAAATTATTTTTTTTTCATCAAGAAATAAAGAAAATGCACCATATACCGAGTGCGCTGTATGTAGTTCTGAATGGTACATGTTCTTACTCCTCGGTTGTCATTCGTCAGCCATATTGTTAGGAGGCAATGAGACATATTATGGGAAAGAATTTGTTATATTCTGAAAAAAAAACAGTAGAAAGTACCAAATATGATATATTCAAGGTAACTTCCCTTCTACGGTAGAGGACTCTGCTTGCACTCACATCATAATAGGGGCAATGCTTTTCAATTTTAGCTTGATTTCGTTAAAATATGTGCAGAAGTTTCGGGTATATAGTAGTTAGGCGCAATGACCAACAATATAATATATATAAAAATGACATATGTTATATTGTTGAGATGTTATCTAACAACATATTTATACCAAATAAGACAGTTTTGAGGAAAATTGAAGAAAATAGTGTTTGAAGACATACTTTTTCGACTTAAGATGAGTGTCACGTGGTCTCATCAATCCTGCAAGGGTTAAATTGCTTCAAGTATAACAACAGGTACTAACTTCATTTTTTACATTTTTTGTTGTAATCTGTAGATTTTCTTTCCCCTTTATCATGTGTGCAACACTTAGGTAGTATATTTGGTAGTTGTGTAGAAAAAATATACAGGGTGATGCAAAATTTCAACCCTTAATAGTATAAAATTATTGTTTTTTCATCAAGAAATAAAGAAAATGCACCATATACCGAGTGCGCTGTATGTAGTTCTGAATGGTACCTGTTCTTACTCCTCGGTTGTCATTCGTCAGCCATATTGTTATGAGGCAATGAGACATATTATGGGAAATATTTTGTTATAGTCTGCAAAACAGTTAGAAAGTACCAAATATGATATATTCAAGGTAAATTCCCGTCTACGGTAGGGGACTCTGCTTGCACTCACATCATAAAGGGGGCAATGCTTTTCAATTTGAGCTTTATTTCGTTAAAATATGTGCAGAAGTTTCGGAGATATAGCCTTTAGTATATAGTAGTTAGGTGCAATGCACAACAATATAATATATATAAAAATGACATATGGTATATTGTTGAGATGTTACCTAACAACATATTTATACCAAATAGTACAGTTTTGAAGAAAATTGAAGAAAATAGTTTTTGAAGACATACTTTTTCGACTTAAGATGAGTGTCACGTGGTCTCATCAATCCTGCAAGGGTTAAATTGCTTCAAATATAACAACAGGTACTAACTTCATTTTTTACATTTTTTGTTGTAATCTATAGATTTTCTTTCCCCTTTATCATGTGTGCAACACTTAGGTAGTATATTTGGTAGTTGTGTAGAAAAAATATACAGGGTGATGCAAAATTTCAACCCTTAATAGTATAAAATTATTTTTTTTTCATCAAGAAATAAAGAAAATGCACCATATACCGAGTGCGCTGTATGTAGTTCTGAATGGTACATGTTCTTACTCCTCGGTTGTCATTCGTCAGCCATATTGTTATGAGGCAATGAGACATATTATGGGAAATAATTTGTTATAGTCTGCAAAAAACAGTTAGAAAGTACCAAATATGATATATTCAAGGTAAATTCCCGTCTACGGTAGAGGACTTTGCTTGCACTCACATCATAAAGGGGGCAATGCTCTTCAATTTGAGCTTTATTTCGTTAAAATATGTGCAGAAGTTTCGGAGATATAGCCTTTAGTATATAGTAGTTAGGTGCAATGCCCAACAATATAATATATATAAAAATAACATATGTTATATTGTTGAGATGTTACTTAACAACATATTTATACCAAATAAGACAGTTTTGAAGAAAATTGAAGAAAATAATGTTTGAAGACATACCTTTTCGACTTAAGATGAGTGTCACGTGGTCTCATCAATCCTGCAAGGGTTAAATTGCTTCAAATATAACAACAGGTACTAACTTCATTTTTTACATTTTTTGTTGTAATCTATAGATTTTCTTTCCCCTTTATCATGTGTGCAACACTTAGGTAGTATATTTGGTAGTTGTGTAGAAAAAATATACAGGGTGATGCAAAATTTTAACCCTTAATAGTATAAAATTATTTTTTTTTCATCAAGAAATAAAGAAAATGCACCATATACCGAGTGCGCTGTATGTAGTTCTGAATGGTACATGTTCTTACTCCTCGGTTGTCATTCGTCAGCCATATTGTTAGGAGGCAATGAGACATATTATGGGAAAGAATTTGTTATATTCTGAAAAAAAAACAGTAGAAAGTACCAAATATGATATATTCAAGGTAACTTCCCTTCTACGGTAGAGGACTCTGCTTGCACTCACATCATAATAGGGGCAATGCTTTTCAATTTTAGCTTGATTTCGTTAAAATATGTGCAGAAGTTTCGGGTATATAGTAGTTAGGCGCAATGACCAACAATATAATATATATAAAAATGACATATGTTATATTGTTGAGATGTTATCTAACAACATATTTATACCAAATAAGACAGTTTTGAGGAAAATTGAAGAAAATAGTGTTTGAAGACATACTTTTTCGACTTAAGATGAGTGTCACGTGGTCTCATCAATCCTGCAAGGGTTAAATTGCTTCAAGTATAACAACAGGTACTAACTTCATTTTTTACATTTTTTGTTGTAATCTGTAGATTTTCTTTCCCCTTTATCATGTGTGCAACACTTAGGTAGTATATTTGGTAGTTGTGTAGAAAAAATATACAGGGTGATGCAAAATTTCAACCCTTAATAGTATAAAATTATTGTTTTTTCATCAAGAAATAAAGAAAATGCACCATATACCGAGTGCGCTGTATGTAGTTCTGAATGGTACCTGTTCTTACTCCTCGGTTGTCATTCGTCAGCCATATTGTTATGAGGCAATGAGACATATTATGGGAAATATTTTGTTATAGTCTGCAAAACAGTTAGAAAGTACCAAATATGATATATTCAAGGTAAATTCCCGTCTACGGTAGGGGACTCTGCTTGCACTCACATCATAAAGGGGGCAATGCTTTTCAATTTGAGCTTTATTTCGTTAAAATATGTGCAGAAGTTTCGGAGATATAGCCTTTAGTATATAGTAGTTAGGTGCAATGCACAACAATATAATATATATAAAAATGACATATGGTATATTGTTGAGATGTTACCTAACAACATATTTATACCAAATAGTACAGTTTTGAAGAAAATTGAAGAAAATAGTTTTTGAAGACATACTTTTTCGACTTAAGATGAGTGTCACGTGGTCTCATCAATCCTGCAAGGGTTAAATTGCTTCAAATATAACAACAGGTACTAACTTCATTTTTTACATTTTTTGTTGTAATCTATAGATTTTCTTTCCCCTTTATCATGTGTGCAACACTTAGGTAGTATATTTGGTAGTTGTGTAGAAAAAATATACAGGGTGATGCAAAATTTCAACCCTTAATAGTATAAAATTATTTTTTTTTCATCAAGAAATAAAGAAAATGCACCATATACCGAGTGCGCTGTATGTAGTTCTGAATGGTACATGTTCTTACTCCTCGGTTGTCATTCGTCAGCCATATTGTTATGAGGCAATGAGACATATTATGGGAAATAATTTGTTATAGTCTGCAAAAAACAGTTAGAAAGTACCAAATATGATATATTCAAGGTAAATTCCCGTCTACGGTAGAGGACTTTGCTTGCACTCACATCATAAAGGGGGCAATGCTCTTCAATTTGAGCTTTATTTCGTTAAAATATGTGCAGAAGTTTCGGAGATATAGCCTTTAGTATATAGTAGTTAGGTGCAATGCCCAACAATATAATATATATAAAAATAACATATGTTATATTGTTGAGATGTTACTTAACAACATATTTATACCAAATAAGACAGTTTTGAAGAAAATTGAAGAAAATAATGTTTGAAGACATACCTTTTCGACTTAAGATGAGTGTCACGTGGTCTCATCAATCCTGCAAGGGTTAAATTGCTTCAAATATAACAACAGGTACTAACTTCATTTTTTACATTTTTTGTTGTAATCTATAGATTTTCTTTCCCCTTTATCATGTGTGCAACACTTAGGTAGTATATTTGGTAGTTGTGTAGAAAAAATATACAGGGTGATGCAAAATTTTAACCCTTAATAGTATAAAATTATTTTTTTTTCATCAAGAAATAAAGAAAATGCACCATATACCGAGTGCGCTGTATGTAGTTCTGAATGGTACATGTTCTTACTCCTCGGTTGTCATTCGTCAGCCATATTGTTAGGAGGCAATGAGACATATTATGGGAAAGAATTTGTTATATTCTGAAAAAAAAACAGTAGAAAGTACCAAATATGATATATTCAAGGTAACTTCCCTTCTACGGTAGAGGACTCTGCTTGCACTCACATCATAATAGGGGCAATGCTTTTCAATTTTAGCTTGATTTCGTTAAAATATGTGCAGAAGTTTCGGGTATATAGTAGTTAGGCGCAATGACCAACAATATAATATATATAAAAATGACATATGTTATATTGTTGAGATGTTATCTAACAACATATTTATACCAAATAAGACAGTTTTGAGGAAAATTGAAGAAAATAGTGTTTGAAGACATACTTTTTCGACTTAAGATGAGTGTCACGTGGTCTCATCAATCCTGCAAGGGTTAAATTGCTTCAAGTATAACAACAGGTACTAACTTCATTTTTTACATTTTTTGTTGTAATCTGTAGATTTTCTTTCCCCTTTATCATGTGTGCAACACTTAGGTAGTATATTTGGTAGTTGTGTAGAAAAAATATACAGGGTGATGCAAAATTTCAACCCTTAATAGTATAAAATTATTGTTTTTTCATCAAGAAATAAAGAAAATGCACCATATACCGAGTGCGCTGTATGTAGTTCTGAATGGTACATGTTCTTACTCCTCGGTTGTCATTCGTCAGCCATATTGTTATGAGGCAATGAGACATATTATGGGAAATATTTTGTTATAGTCTGCAAAACAGTTAGAAAGTACCAAATATGATATATTCAAGGTAAATTCCCGTCTACGGTAGGGGACTCTGCTTGCACTCACATCATAAAGGGGGCAATGCTTTTCAATTTGAGCTTTATTTCGTTAAAATATGTGCAGAAGTTTCGGAGATATAGCCTTTAGTATATAGTAGTTAGGTGCAATGCACAACAATATAATATATATAAAAATGACATATGGTATATTGTTGAGATGTTACCTAACAACATATTTATACCAAATAGTACAGTTTTGAAGAAAATTGAAGAAAATAGTTTTTGAAGACATACTTTTTCGACTTAAGATGAGTGTCACGTGGTCTCATCAATCCTGCAAGGGTTAAATTGCTTCAAATATAACAACAGGTACTAACTTCATTTTTTACATTTTTTGTTGTAATCTATAGATTTTCTTTCCCCTTTATCATGTGTGCAACACTTAGGTAGTATATTTGGTAGTTGTGTAGAAAAAATATACAGGGTGATGCAAAATTTCAACCCTTAATAGTATAAAATTATTTTTTTTTCATCAAGAAATAAAGAAAATGCACCATATACCGAGTGCGCTGTATGTAGTTCTGAATGGTACATGTTCTTACTCCTCGGTTGTCATTCGTCAGCCATATTGTTATGAGGCAATGAGACATATTATGGGAAATAATTTGTTATAGTCTGCAAAAAACAGTTAGAAAGTACCAAATATGATATATTCAAGGTAAATTCCCGTCTACGGTAGAGGACTCTGCTTGCACTCACATCATAAAGGGGGCAATGCTCTTCAATTTGAGCTTTATTTCGTTAAAATATGTGCAGAAGTTTCGGAGATATAGCCTTTAGTATATAGTAGTTAGGTGCAATGCCCAACAATATAATATATATAAAAATAACATATGTTATATTGTTGAGATGTTACTTAACAACATATTTATACCAAATAAGACAGTTTTGAAGAAAATTGAAGAAAATAATGTTTGAAGACATACCTTTTCGACTTAAGATGAGTGTCACGTGGTCTCATCAATCCTGCAAGGGTTAAATTGCTTCAAATATAACAACAGGTACTAACTTCATTTTTTACATTTTTTGTTGTAATCTATAGATTTTCTTTCCCCTTTATCATGTGTGCAACACTTAGGTAGTATATTTGGTAGTTGTGTAGAAAAAATATACAGGGTGATGCAAAATTTTAACCCTTAATAGTATAAAATTATTTTTTTTTCATCAAGAAATAAAGAAAATGCACCATATACCGAGTGCGCTGTATGTAGTTCTGAATGGTACATGTTCTTACTCCTCGGTTGTCATTCGTCAGCCATATTGTTATGAGGCAATGAGACATATTATGGGAAATAATTTGTTATATTCTGAAAAAAAAAACAGTAGAAAGTACCAAATATGATATATTCAAGGTAACTTCCCTTCTACGGTAGAGGACTCTGCTTGCACTCACATCATAAAGGGGGCAATGCTTTTCAATTTGAGCTTGATTTGGTTAAAATATGTGCAGAAGTTTCGGGTATATAGTAGTTAGGCGCAATGACCAACAATATAATATATATAAAAATGACATATGTTATATTGTTGAGATGTTATCTAACAACATATTTATACCAAATAAGACAGTTTTGAGGAAAATTGAAGAAAATAGTGTTTGAAGACATACTTTTTCGACTTAAGATGAGTGTCACGTGGTCTCATCAATCCTGCAAGGGTTAAATTGCTTCAAGTATAACAACAGGTACTAACTTCATTTTTTACATTTTTTGTTGTAATCTGTAGATTTTCTTTCCCCTTTATCATGTGTGCAACACTTAGGTAGTATATTTGGTAGTTGTGTAGAAAAAATATACAGGGTGATGCAAAATTTCAACCCTTAATAGTATAAAATTATTGTTTTTTCATCAAGAAATAAAGAAAATGCACCATATACCGAGTGCGCTGTATGTAGTTCTGAATGGTACATGTTCTTACTCCTCGGTTGTCATTCGTCAGCCATATTGTTATGAGGCAATGAGACATATTATGGGAAATATTTTGTTATAGTCTGCAAAACAGTTAGAAAGTACCAAATATGATATATTCAAGGTAAATTCCCGTCTACGGTAGGGGACTCTGCTTGCACTCACATCATAAAGGGGGCAATGCTTTTCAATTTGAGCTTTATTTCGTTAAAATATGTGCAGAAGTTTCGGAGATATAGCCTTTAGTATATAGTAGTTAGGTGCAATGCACAACAATATAATATATATAAAAATGACATATGGTATATTGTTGAGATGTTACCTAACAACATATTTATACCAAATAGTACAGTTTTGAAGAAAATTGAAGAAAATAGTTTTTGAAGACATACTTTTTCGACTTAAGATGAGTGTCACGTGGTCTCATCAATCCTGCAAGGGTTAAATTGCTTCAAATATAACAACAGGTACTAACTTCATTTTTTACATTTTTTGTTGTAATCTATAGATTTTCTTTCCCCTTTATCATGTGTGCAACACTTAGGTAGTATATTTGGTAGTTGTGTAGAAAAAATATACAGGGTGATGCAAAATTTCAACCCTTAATAGTATAAAATTATTTTTTTTTTCATCAAGAAATAAAGAAAATGCACCATATACCGAGTGCGCTGTATGTAGTTCTGAATGGTACATGTTCTTACTCCTCGGTTGTCATTCGTCAGCCATATTGTTATGAGGCAATGAGACATATTATGGGAAATAATTTGTTATAGTCTGCAAAAAACAGTTAGAAAGTACCAAATATGATATATTCAAGGTAAATTCCCGTCTACGGTAGAGGACTCTGCTTGCACTCACATCATAAAGGGGGCAATGCTCTTCAATTTGAGCTTTATTTCGTTAAAATATGTGCAGAAGTTTCGGAGATATAGCCTTTAGTATATAGTAGTTAGGTGCAATGCCCAACAATATAATATATATAAAAATAACATATGTTATATTGTTGAGATGTTACTTAACAACATATTTATACCAAATAAGACAGTTTTGAAGAAAATTGAAGAAAATAATGTTTGAAGACATACCTTTTCGACTTAAGATGAGTGTCACGTGGTCTCATCAATCCTGCAAGGGTTAAATTGCTTCAAATATAACAACAGGTACTAACTTCATTTTTTACATTTTTTGTTGTAATCTATAGATTTTCTTTCCCCTTTATCATGTGTGCAACACTTAGGTAGTATATTTGGTAGTTGTGTAGAAAAAATATACAGGGTGATGCAAAATTTTAACCCTTAATAGTATAAAATTATTTTTTTTTCATCAAGAAATAAAGAAAATGCACCATATACCGAGTGCGCTGTATGTAGTTCTGAATGGTACATGTTCTTACTCCTCGGTTGTCATTCGTCAGCCATATTGTTATGAGGCAATGAGACATATTATGGGAAATATTTTGTTATATTCTGAAAAAAAAAACAGTAGAAAGTACCAAATATGATATATTCAAGGTAACTTCCCTTCTACGGTAGAGGACTCTGCTTGCACTCACATCATAAAGGGGGCAATGCTTTTCAATTTGAGCTTGATTTGGTTAAAATATGTGCAGAAGTTTCGGGTATATAGTAGTTAGGCGCAATGACCAACAATATAATATATATAAAAATGACATATGTTATATTGTTGAGATGTTATCTAACAACATATTTATACCAAATAAGACAGTTTTGAGGAAAATTGAAGAAAATAGTGTTTGAAGACATACTTTTTCGACTTAAGATGAGTGTCACGTGGTCTCATCAATCCTGCAAGGGTTAAATTGCTTCAAGTATAACAACAGGTACTAACTTCATTTTTTACATTTTTTGTTGTAATCTGTAGATTTTCTTTCCCCTTTATCATGTGTGCAACACTTAGGTAGTATATTTGGTAGTTGTGTAGAAAAAATATACAGGGTGATGCAAAATTTCAACCCTTAATAGTATAAAATTATTGTTTTTTCATCAAGAAATAAAGAAAATGCACCATATACCGAGTGCGCTGTATGTAGTTCTGAATGGTACATGTTCTTACTCCTCGGTTGTCATTCGTCAGCCATATTGTTATGAGGCAATGAGACATATTATGGGAAATATTTTGTTATAGTCTGCAAAACAGTTAGAAAGTACCAAATATGATATATTCAAGGTAAATTCCCGTCTACGGTAGGGGACTCTGCTTGCACTCACATCATAAAGGGGGCAATGCTTTTCAATTTGAGCTTTATTTCGTTAAAATATGTGCAGAAGTTTCGGAGATATAGCCTTTAGTATATAGTAGTTAGGTGCAATGCACAACAATATAATATATATAAAAATGACATATGGTATATTGTTGAGATGTTACCTAACAACATATTTATACCAAATAGTACAGTTTTGAAGAAAATTGAAGAAAATAGTTTTTGAAGACATACTTTTTCGACTTAAGATGAGTGTCACGTGGTCTCATCAATCCTGCAAGGGTTAAATTGCTTCAAATATAACAACAGGTACTAACTTCATTTTTTACATTTTTTGTTGTAATCTATAGATTTTCTTTCCCCTTTATCATGTGTGCAACACTTAGGTAGTATATTTGGTAGTTGTGTAGAAAAAATATACAGGGTGATGCAAAATTTCAACCCTTAATAGTATAAAATTATTTTTTTTTCATCAAGAAATAAAGAAAATGCACCATATACCGAGTGCGCTGTATGTAGTTCTGAATGGTACATGTTCTTACTCCTCGGTTGTCATTCGTCAGCCATATTGTTATGAGGCAATGAGACATATTATGGGAAATAATTTGTTATAGTCTGCAAAAAACAGTTAGAAAGTACCAAATATGATATATTCAAGGTAAATTCCCGTCTACGGTAGAGGACTCTGCTTGCACTCACATCATAAAGGGGGCAATGCTCTTCAATTTGAGCTTTATTTCGTTAAAATATGTGCAGAAGTTTCGGAGATATAGCCTTTAGTATATAGTAGTTAGGTGCAATGCCCAACAATATAATATATATAAAAATAACATATGTTATATTGTTGAGATGTTACTTAACAACATATTTATACCAAATAAGACAGTTTTGAAGAAAATTGAAGAAAATAATGTTTGAAGACATACCTTTTCGACTTAAGATGAGTGTCACGTGGTCTCATCAATCCTGCAAGGGTTAAATTGCTTCAAATATAACAACAGGTACTAACTTCATTTTTTACATTTTTTGTTGTAATCTATAGATTTTCTTTCCCCTTTATCATGTGTGCAACACTTAGGTAGTATATTTGGTAGTTGTGTAGAAAAAATATACAGGGTGATGCAAAATTTTAACCCTTAATAGTATAAAATTATTTTTTTTTCATCAAGAAATAAAGAAAATGCACCATATACCGAGTGCGCTGTATGTAGTTCTGAATGGTACATGTTCTTACTCCTCGGTTGTCATTCGTCAGCCATATTGTTATGAGGCAATGAGACATATTATGGGAAATAATTTGTTATATTCTGAAAAAAAAAACAGTAGAAAGTACCAAATATGATATATTCAAGGTAACTTCCCTTCTACGGTAGAGGACTCTGCTTGCACTCACATCATAAAGGGGGCAATGCTTTTCAATTTGAGCTTGATTTGGTTAAAATATGTGCAGAAGTTTCGGGTATATAGTAGTTAGGCGCAATGACCAACAATATAATATATATAAAAATGACATATGTTATATTGTTGAGATGTTATCTAACAACATATTTATACCAAATAAGACAGTTTTGAGGAAAATTGAAGAAAATAGTGTTTGAAGACATACTTTTTCGACTTAAGATGAGTGTCACGTGGTCTCATCAATCCTGCATGGGTTAAATTGCTTCAAGTATAACAACAGGTACTAACTTCATTTTTTACATTTTTTGTTGTAATCTGTAGATTTTCTTTCCCCTTTATCATGTGTGCAACACTTAGGTAGTATATTTGGTAGTTGTGTAGAAAAAATATACAGGGTGATGCAAAATTTCAACCCTTAATAGTATAAAATTATTGTTTTTTCATCAAGAAATAAAGAAAATGCACCATATACCGAGTGCGCTGTATGTAGTTCTGAATGGTACATGTTCTTACTCCTCGGTTGTCATTCGTCAGCCATATTGTTATGAGGCAATGAGACATATTATGGGAAATAATTTGTTATAGTCTGCAAAACAGTTAGAAAGTACCAAATATGATATATTCAAGGTAAATTCCCGTCTACGGTAGGGGACTCTGCTTGCACTCACATCATAAAGGGGGCAATGCTTTTCAATTTGAGCTTTATTTCGTTAAAATATGTGCAGAAGTTTCGGAGATATAGCCTTTAGTATATAGTAGTTAGGTGCAATGCACAACAATATAATATATATAAAAATGACATATGGTATATTGTTGAGATGTTACCTAACAACATATTTATACCAAATAGTACAGTTTTGAAGAAAATTGAAGAAAATAGTTTTTGAAGACATACTTTTTCGACTTAAGATGAGTGTCACGTGGTCTCATCAATCCTGCAAGGGTTAAATTGCTTCAAATATAACAACAGGTACTAACTTCATTTTTTACATTTTTTGTTGTAATCTATAGATTTTCTTTCCCCTTTATCATGTGTGCAACACTTAGGTAGTATATTTGGTAGTTGTGTAGAAAAAATATACAGGGTGATGCAAAATTTCAACCCTTAATAGTATAAAATTATTTTTTTTTCATCAAGAAATAAAGATAATGCACCATATACCGAGTGCGCTGTATGTAGTTCTGAATGGTACATGTTCTTACTCCTCGGTTGTCATTCGTCAGCCATATTGTTATGAGGCAATGAGACATATTATGGGAAATAATTTGTTATAGTCTGCAAAAAACAGTTAGAAAGTACCAAATATGATATATTCAAGGTAAATTCCCGTCTACGGTAGAGGACTCTGCTTGCACTCACATCATAAAGGGGGCAATGCTCTTCAATTTGAGCTTTATTTCGTTAAAATATGTGCAGAAGTTTCGGAGATATAGCCTTTAGTATATAGTAGTTAGGTGCAATGCCCAACAATATAATATATATAAAAATAACATATGTTATATTGTTGAGATGTTACTTAACAACATATTTATACCAAATAAGACAGTTTTGAAGAAAATTGAAGAAAATAATGTTTGAAGACATACCTTTTCGACTTAAGATGAGTGTCACGTGGTCTCATCAATCCTGCAAGGGTTAAATTGCTTCAAATATAACAACAGGTACTAACTTCATTTTTTACATTTTTTGTTGTAATCTATAGATTTTCTTTCCCCTTTATCATGTGTGCAACACTTAGGTAGTATATTTGGTAGTTGTGTAGAAAAAATATACAGGGTGATGCAAAATTTCAACCCTTAATAGTATAAAATTATTTTTTTTTCATCAAGAAATAAAGAAAATGCACCATATACCGAGTGCGCTGTATGTAGTTCTGAATGGTACATGTTCTTACTCCTCGGTTGTCATTCTTCAGCCATATTGTTAGGAGGCAATGAGACATATTATGGGAAAGAATTTGTTATATTCTGAAAAAAAAACAGTAGAAAGTACCAAATATGATATATTCAAGGTAACTTCCCTTCTACGGTAGAGGACTCTGCTTGCACTCACATCATAAAGGGGGCAATGCTCTTCAATTTTAGCTTGATTTCGTTAAAATATGTGCAGAAGTTTCGGGTATATAGTAGTTAGGCGCAATGACCAACAATATAATATATATAAAAATGACATATGTTATATTGTTGAGATGTTATCTAACAACATATTTATACCAAATAAGACAGTTTTGAGGAAAATTGAAGAAAATAGTGTTTGAAGACATACTTTTTCGACTTAAGATGAGTGTCACGTGGTCTCATCAATCCTGCAAGGGTTAAATTGCTTCAAGTATAACATCAGGTACTAACTTCATTTTTTACATTTTTTGTTGTAATCTGTAGATTTTCTTTCCCCTTTATCATGTGTGCAACACTTAGGTAGTATATTTGGTAGTTGTGTAGAAAAAATATACAGGGTGATGCAAAATTTCAACCCTTAATAGTATAAAATTATTGTTTTTTCATCAAGAAATAAAGAAAATGCACCATATACCGAGTGCGCTGTATGTAGTTCTGAATGGTACATGTTCTTACTCCTCGGTTGCCATTCGTCAGCCATATTGTTGTGAGGCAATGAGACATATTATGGGAAATAATTTGTTATAGTCTGCAAAACAGTTAGAAAGTACCAAATATGATATATTCAAGGTAAATTCCCGTCTACGGTAGGGGACTCTGCTTGCACTCACATCATAAAGGGGGCAATGCTTTTCAATTTGAGCTTTATTTCGTTAAAATATGTGCAGAAGTTTCGGAGATATAGCCTTTAGTATATAGTAGTTAGGTGCAATGCACAACAATATAATATATATAAAAATGACATATGGTATATTGTTGAGATGTTACCTAACAACATATTTATACCAAATAGTACAGTTTTGAAGAAAATTGAAGAAAATAGTTTTTGAAGACATACTTTTTCGACTTAAGATGAGTGTCACGTGGTCTCATCAATCCTGCAAGGGTTAAATTGCTTCAAATATAACAACAGGTACTAACTTCATTTTTTACATTTTTTGTTGTAATCTATAGATTTTCTTTCCCCTTTATCATGTGTGCAACACTTAGGTAGTATATTTGGTAGTTGTGTAGAAAAAATATAGAGGGTGATGCAAAATTTTAACCCTTAATAGTATAAAATTATTTTTTTTTCATCAAGAAATAAAGAAAATGCACCATATACCGAGTGCGCTGTATGTAGTTCTGAATGGTACATGTTCTTACTCCTCGGTTGTCATTCGTCAGCCATATTGTTAGGAGGCAATGAGACATATTATGGGAAAGAATTTGTTATATTCTGAAATAAAAACAGTAGAAAGTACCAAATATGATATATTCAAGGTAACTTCCCTTCTACGGTAGAGGACTCTGCTTGCACTCACATCATAAAGGGGGCAATGCTTTTCAATTTTAGCTTGATTTCGTTAAAATATGTGCAGAAGTTTCGGGTATATAGTAGTTAGGCGCAATGACCAACAATATAATATATATAAAAATGACATATGTTATATTGTTGAGATGTTATCTAACAACATATTTATACCAAATAAGACAGTTTTGAGGAAAATTGAAGAAAATAGTGTTTGAAGACATACTTTTTCGACTTAAGATGAGTGTCACGTGGTCTCATCAATCCTGCAAGGGTTAAATTGCTTCAAGTATAACAACAGGTACTAACTTCATTTTTTACATTTTTTGTTGTAATCTGTAGATTTTCTTTCCCCTTTATCATGTGTGCAACACTTAGGTAGTATATTTGGTAGTTGTGTAGAAAAAATATACAGGGTGATGCAAAATTTCAACGATTAATAGTATAAAATTATTGTTTTTTCATCAAGAAATAAAGAAAATGCACCATATACCGAGTGCGCTGTATGTAGTTCTGAATGGTACATGTTCTTACTCCTCGGTTGTCATTCGTCAGCCATATTGTTATGAGGCAATGAGACATATTATGGGAAATATTTTGTTATAGTCTGCAAAACAGTTAGAAAGTACCAAATATGATATATTCAAGGTAAATTCCCGTCTACGGTAGGGGACTCTGCTTGCACTCACATCATAAAGGGGGCAATGCTTTTCAATTTGAGCTTTATTTCGTTAAAATATGTGCAGAAGTTTCGGAGATATAGCCTTTAGTATATAGTAGTTAGGTGCAATGCACAACAATATAATATATATAAAAATGACATATGGTATATTGTTGAGATGTTACCTAACAACATATTTATACCAAATAGTACAGTTTTGAAGAAAATTGAAGAAAATAGTTTTTGAAGACATACTTTTTCGACTTAAGATGAGTGTCACGTGGTCTCATCAATCCTGCAAGGGTTAAATTGCTTCAAATATAACAACAGGTACTAACTTCATTTTTTACATTTTTTGTTGTAATCTATAGATTTTCTTTCCCCTTTATCATGTGTGCAACACTTAGGTAGTATATTTGGTAGTTGTGTAGAAAAAATATACAGGGTGATGCAAAATTTCAACCCTTAATAGTATAAAATTATTTTTTTTTCATCAAGAAATAAAGAAAATGCACCATATACCGAGTGCGCTGTATGTAGTTCTGAATGGTACATGTTCTTACTCCTCGGTTGTCATTCGTCAGCCATATTGTTATGAGGCAATGAGACATATTATGGGAAATAATTTGTTATAGTCTGCAAAAAACAGTTAGAAAGTACCAAATATGATATATTCAAGGTAAATTCCCGTCTACGGTAGAGGACTGTGCTTGCACTCACATCATAAAGGGGGCAATGCTTTTCAATTTGAGCTTTATTTCGTTAAAATATGTGCAGAAGTTTCGGAGATATAGCCTTTAGTATATAGTAGTTAGGTGCAATGCCCAACAATATAATATATATAAAAATAACATATGTTATATTGTTGAGATGTTACTTAACAACATATTTATACCAAATAAGACAGTTTTGAAGAAAATTGAAGAAAATAATGTTTGAAGACATACCTTTTCGACTTAAGATGAGTGTCACGTGGTCTCATCAATCCTGCAAGGGTTAAATTGCTTCAAATATAACAACAGGTACTAACTTCATTTTTTACATTTTTTGTTGTAATCTATAGATTTTCTTTCCCCTTTATCATGTGTGCAACACTTAGGTAGTATATTTGGTAGTTGTGTAGAAAAAATATACAGGGTGATGCAAAATTTTAACCCTTAATAGTATAAAATTATTTTTTTTCATCAAGAAATAAAGAAAATGCACCATATACCGAGTGCGCTGTATGTAGTTCTGAATGGTACATGTTCTTACTCCTCGGTTGTCATTCGTCAGCCATATTGTTATGAGGCAATGAGACATATTATGGGAAATAATTTGTTATATTCTGAAAAAAAAACAGTAGAAAGTACCAAATATGATATATTCAAGGTAACTTCCCTTCTACGGTAGAGGACTCTGCTTGCACTCACATCATAAAGGGGGCAATGCTTTTCAATTTGAGCTTGATTTGGTTAAAATATGTGCAGAAGTTTCGGGTATATAGTAGTTAGGCGCAATGACCAACAATATAATATATATAAAAATGACATATGTTATATTGTTGAGATGTTATCTAACAACATATTTATACCAAATAAGACAGTTTTGAGGAAAATTGAAGAAAATAGTGTTTGAAGACATACTTTTTCGACTTAAGATGAGTGTCACGTGGTCTCATCAATCCTGCAAGGGTTAAATTGCTTCAAGTATAACAACAGGTACTAACTTCATTTTTTACATTTTTTGTTGTAATCTGTAGATTTTC
Organism: Thermobia domestica; assembly: GCF_964235325.1. Classification (NCBI taxonomy): domain Eukaryota; kingdom Metazoa; phylum Arthropoda; class Insecta; order Zygentoma; family Lepismatidae; genus Thermobia; species Thermobia domestica. The sequence continues at coordinate 74,775 of NW_027656144.1, forward strand.
TTTCCCCTTTATCATGTGTGCAACACTTAGGTAGTATATTTGGTAGTTGTGTAGAAAAAATATACAGGGTGATGCAAAATTTCAACCCTTAATAGTATAAAATTATTTTTTTTCATCAAGAAATAAAGAAAATGCACCATATACCGAGTGCGCTGTATGTAGTTCTGAATGGTACATGTTCTTACTCCTCGGTTGTCATTCGTCAGCCATATTGTTATGAGGCAATGAGACATATTATGGGAAATATTTTGTTATAGTCTGCAAAACAGTTAGAAAGTACCAAATATGATATATTCAAGGTAAATTCCCGTCTACGGTAGGGGACTCTGCTTGCACTCACATCATAAAGGGGGCAATGCTTTTCAATTTGAGCTTTATTTCGTTAAAATATGTGCAGAAGTTTCGGAGATATAGCCTTTAGTATATAGTAGTTAGGTGCAATGCACAACAATATAATATATATAAAAATGACATATGGTATATTGTTGAGATGTTACCTAACAACATATTTATACCAAATAGTACAGTTTTGAAGAAAATTGAAGAAAATAGTTTTTGAAGACATACTTTTTCGACTTAAGATGAGTGTCACGTGGTCTCATCAATCCTGCAAGGGTTAAATTGCTTCAAATATAACAACAGGTACTAACTTCATTTTTTACATTTTTTGTTGTAATCTATAGATTTTCTTTCCCCTTTATCATGTGTGCAACACTTAGGTAGTATATTTGGTAGTTGTGTAGAAAAAATATACAGGGTGATGCAAAATTTCAACCCTTAATAGTATAAAATTATTTTTTTTTCATCAAGAAATAAAGAAAATGCACCATATACCGAGTGCGCTGTATGTAGTTCTGAATGGTACATGTTCTTACTCCTCGGTTGTCATTCGTCAGCCATATTGTTATGAGGCAATGAGACATATTATGGGAAATAATTTGTTATAGTCTGCAAAAAACAGTTAGAAAGTACCAAATATGATATATTCAAGGTAAATTCCCGTCTACGGTAGAGGACTCTGCTTGCACTCACATCATAAAGGGGGCAATGCTCTTCAATTTGAGCTTTATTTCGTTAAAATATGTGCAGAAGTTTCGGAGATATAGCCTTTAGTATATAGTAGTTAGGTGCAATGCCCAACAATATAATATATATAAAAATAACATATGTTATATTGTTGAGATGTTACTTAACAACATATTTATACCAAATAAGACAGTTTTGAAGAAAATTGAAGAAAATAATGTTTGAAGACATACCTTTTCGACTTAAGATGAGTGTCACGTGGTCTCATCAATCCTGCAAGGGTTAAATTGCTTCAAATATAACAACAGGTACTAACTTCATTTTTTACATTTTTTGTTGTAATCTATAGATTTTCTTTCCCCTTTATCATGTGTGCAACACTTAGGTAGTATATTTGGTAGTTGTGTAGAAAAAATATACAGGGTGATGCAAAATTTTAACCCTTAATAGTATAAAATTTTTTTTTTCATCAAGAAATAAAGAAAATGCACCATATACCGAGTGCGCTGTATGTAGTTCTGAATGGTACATGTTCTTACTCCTCGGTTGTCATTCGTCAGCCATATTGTTAGGAGGCAATGAGACATATTATGGGAAAGAATTTGTCATATTCTGAAAAAAAAAAACAGTAGAAAGTACCAAATATGATATATTCAAGGTAACTTCCCTTCTACGGTAGAGGACTCTGCTTGCACTCACATCATAAAGGGGGCAATGCTTTTCAATTTTAGCTTGATTTCGTTAAAATATGTGCAGAAGTTTCGGGTATATAGTAGTTAGGCGCAATGACCAACAATATAATATATATAAAAATGACATATGTTATATTGTTGAGATGTTATCTAACAACATATTTATACCAAATAAGACAGTTTTGAGGAAAATTGAAGAAAATAGTGTTTGAAGACATACTTTTTCGACTTAAGATGAGTGTCACGTGGTCTCATCAATCCTGCAAGGGTTAAATTGCTTCAAGTATAACAACAGGTACTAACTTCATTTTTTACATTTTTTGTTGTAATCTGTAGATTTTCTTTCCCCTTTATCATGTGTGCAACACTTAGGTAGTATATTTGGTAGTTGTGTAGAAAAAATATACAGGGTGATGCAAAATTTCAACCCTTAATAGTATAAAATTATTGTTTTTTCATCAAGAAATAAAGAAAATGCACCATATACCGAGTGCGCTGTATGTAGTTCTGAATGGTACATGTTCTTACTCCTCGGTTGTCATTCGTCAGCCATATTGTTATGAGGCAATGAGACATATTATGGGAAATAATTTGTTATAGTCTGCAAAACAGTTAGAAAGTACCAAATATGATATATTCAAGGTAAATTCCCGTCTACGGTAGGGGACTCTGCTTGCACTCACATCATAAAGGGGGCAATGCTTTTCAATTTGAGCTTTATTTCGTTAAAATATGTGCAGAAGTTTCGGAGATATAGCCTTTAGTATATAGTAGTTAGGTGCAATGCACAACAATATAATATATATAAAAATGACATATGGTATATTGTTGAGATGTTACCTAACAACATATTTATACCAAATAGTACAGTTTTGAAGAAAATTGAAGAAAATAGTTTTTGAAGACATACCTTTTCGACTTAAGATGAGTGTCACGTGGTCTCATCAATCCTGCAAGGGTTAAATTGCTTCAAATATAACAACAGGTACTAACTTCATTTTTTACATTTTTTGTTGTAATCTATAGATTTTCTTTCCCCTTTATCATGTGTGCAACACTTAGGTAGTATATTTGGTAGTTGTGTAGAAAAAATATACAGGGTGATGCAAAATTTCAACCCTTAATAGTATAAAATTATTTTTTTTTCATCAAGAAATAAAGAAAATGCACCATATACCGAGTGCGCTGTATGTAGTTCTGAATGGTACATGTTCTTACTCCTCGGTTGTCATTCGTCAGCCATATTGTTATGAGGCAATGAGACATATTATGGGAAATAATTTGTTATAGTCTGCAAAAAACAGTTAGAAAGTACCAAATATGATATATTCAAGGTAAATTCCCGTCTACGGTAGAGGACTCTGCTTGCACTCACATCATAAAGGGGGCAATGCTCTTCAATTTGAGCTTTATTTCGTTAAAATATGTGCAGAAGTTTCGGAGATATAGCCTTTAGTATATAGTAGTTAGGTGCAATGCACAACAATATAATATATATAAAAATAACATATGTTATATTGTTGAGATGTTACTTAACAACATATTTATACCAAATAAGACAGTTTTGAAGAAAATTGAAGAAAATAATGTTTGAAGACATACCCTTTCGACTTAAGATGAGTGTCACGTGGTCTCATCAATCCTGCAAGGGTTAAATTGCTTCAAATATAACAACAGGTACTAACTTCATTTTTTACATTTTTTGTTGTAATCTATAGATTTTCTTTCCCCTTTATCATGTGTGCAACACTTAGGTAGTATATTTGGTAGTTGTGTAGAAAAAATATACAGGGTGATGCAAAATTTTAACCCTTAATAGTATAAAATTATTTTTTTTTCATCAAGAAATAAAGAAAATGCACCATATACCGAGTGCGCTGTATGTAGTTCTGAATGGTACATGTTCTTACTCCTCGGTTGTCATTCGTCAGCCATATTGTTAGGAGGCAATGAGACATATTATGGGAAAGAATTTGTTATATTCTGAAAAAAAAAACAGTAGAAAGTACCAAATATGATATATTCAAGGTAACTTCCCTTCTACGGTAGAGGACTCTGCTTGCACTCACATCATAAAGGGGGCAATGCTTTTCAATTTTAGCTTGATTTCGTTAAAATATGTGCAGAAGTTTCGGGTATATAGTAGTTAGGCGCAATGACCAACAATATAATATATATAAAAATGACATATGTTATATTGTTGAGATGTTATCTAACAACATATTTATACCAAATAAGACAGTTTTGAGGAAAATTGAAGAAAATAGTGTTTGAAGACATACTTTTTCGACTTAAGATGAGTGTCACGTGGTCTCATCAATCCTGCAAGGGTTAAATTGCTTCAAGTATAACATCAGGTACTAACTTCATTTTTTACATTTTTTGTTGTAATCTGTAGATTTTCTTTCCCCTTTATCATGTGTGCAACACTTAGGTAGTATATTTGGTAGTTGTGTAGAAAAAATATACAGGGTGATGCAAAATTTCAACCCTTAATAGTATAAAATTATTGTTTTTTCATCAAGAAATAAAGAAAATGCACCATATACCGAGTGCGCTGTATGTAGTTCTGAATGGTACATGTTCTTACTCCTCGGTTCATTCGTCAGCCATATTGTTATGAGGCATTGAGACATATTATGTGATAAAATCTGTTATATCCTGAAAAAAACAGTTAGAAAGTACCAAATATGATATCTACAAGGTAACTTCCCTTCTACGGTAGAGGACTCTGCTTGCACTCACATCATAAAGGGGGCAATGCTCTTCAATTTGAGCTTTATTTCGTTAAAATATGTGCAGAAGTTTCGGAGATATAGCCTTTAGTATATAGTAGTTAGGTGCAATGCACAACAATATAATATATATAAAAATGACATATGTTATATTGTTGAGATGTTACCTAACAACATATTTATACCAAATAGTACAGTTTTGAAGAAAATTGAAGAAAATAATGTTTGAAGACATACTTTTTCGACTTAAGATGAGTGTCACGTGGTCTCATCAATCCTGCAAGGGTTAAATTGCTTCAAATATAACAAGAGGTACTAACTTCATTTTTTACATTTTTTGTTGTAATCTATAGATTTTCTTTCCCCTTTATCATGTGTGCAACACTTAGGTAGTATATTTGGTAGTTGTGTAGAAAAAATATACAGGGTGATGCAAAATTTCAACCCTTAATAGTATAAAATTATTTTTTTTTCATCAAGAAATAAAGAAAATGCACCATATACCGAGTGCGCTGTATGTAGTTCTGAATGGTACATGTTCTTCCTCCTCGGTTGTCATTCGTCAGCCATATTGTTATGAGGCAATGAGAAATATTATGGGAAATAATTTGTTATAGTCTGCAAAAAACAGTTAGAAAGTACCAAATATGATATATTCAAGGTAAATTCCCGTCTACGGTAGAGGACTCTGCTTGCACTCACATCATAAAGAGGCAATGCTCTTCAATTTGAGCTTTATTTCGTTAAAATATGTGCAGAAGTTTCGGAGATATAGCCTTTAGTATATAGTAGTTAGGTGCAATGCCCAACAATATAATATATATAAAAATAACATATGTTATATTGTTGAGATGTTACTTAACAACATATTTATACCAATAAGACAGTTTTGAAGAAAATTGAAGAAAATAATGTTTGAAGACATACTTTTTCGACTTAAGATGAGTGTCACGTGGTCTCATCAATCCTGCAAGGGTTAAATTGCTTCAAATATAACAACAGGTACTAACTTCATTTTTTACATTTTTTGTTGTAATCTATAGATTTCATTTCCCCTTTATCATGTGTGCAACACTTAGGTAGTATATTTGGTAGTTGTGTAGAAAAAATATAAAGGGTGATGCAAAATTTTAACCCTTAATAGTATAAAATTATTTTTTTTTCGTCAAGAAATAAAGAAAATGCACCATATACCGAGTGCGCTGTATGTAGTTCTGAATGGTACATGTTCTTACTCCTCGGTTGTCATTCGTCAGCCATATTGTTATGAGGCAATGAAACATATTATGGGAAATAATTTGTTATAGTCTGCAAAAAACAGTTAGAAAGTACCAAATATGATATATTCAAGGTAAATTCCCGTCTACGGTAGAGGACTCTGCTTGCACTCACATCATAAAGGGGGCAATGCTCTTCAATTTGAGCTTTATTTCGTTAAAATATGTGCAGAAGTTTCGGAGATATAGCCTTTAGTATATAGTAGTTAGGTGCAATGCACAACAATATAATATATATAAAAATGACATATGTTATATTGTTGAGATGTTACTTAACAACATATTTATACCAAATAAGACAGTTTTGAAGAAAATTGAAGAAAATAATGTTTGAAAACATACTTTTTCGACTTAAGATGAGTGTCACGTGGTCTCATCAATCCTGCAAGGGTTAAATTGCTTCAAATATAACAAGAGGTACTAACTTCATTTTTTACATTTTTTGTTGTAATCTATAGATTTTCTTTCCCCTTTATCATGTGTGCAACACTTAGGTAGTATATTTGGTAGTTGTGTAGAAAAAATATACAGGGTGATGCAAAATTTCAACCCTTAATAGTATAAAATTATTGTTTTTTCATCAAGAAATAAAGAAAATGCACCATATACCGAGTGCGCTGTATGTAGTTCTGAATGGTACATGTTCTTACTCCTCGGTTGTCATTCGTCAGCCATATTGTTATGAGGCAATGAGACATATTATGGGAAATAATTTGTTATATTCTGAAAAAAAACAGTAGAAAGTACCAAATATGATATATTCAAGGTAACTTCCCTTCTACGGTAGAGGACTCTGCTTGCACTCACATCATAAAGGGGGCAATGCTTTTCAATTTGAGCTTTATTTCGTTAAAATATGTGCAGAAGTTTCGGGTATATAGTAGTTAGGCGCAATGACCAACAATATAATATATATAAAAATGACATATGTTATATTGTTGAGATGTTATCTAACAACATATTTATACCAAATAAGACAGTTTTGAGGAAAATTGAAGAAAATAGTGTTTGAAGACATACTTTTTCGACTTAAGATGAGTGTCACGTGGTCTCATCAATCCTGCAAGGGTTAAATTGCTTCAAGTATAACAACAGGTACTAACTTCATTTTTTACATTTTTTGTTGTAATCTGTAGATTTTCTTTCCCCTTTATCATGTGTGCAACACTTAGGTAGTATATTTGGTAGTTGTGTAGAAAAAATATACAGGGTGATGCAAAATTTCAACCCTTAATAGTATAAAATTATTGTTTTTTCATCAAGAAATAAAGAAAATGCACCATATACCGAGTGCGCTGTATGTAGTTCTGAATGGTACATGTTCTTACTCCTCGGTTGTCATTCGTCAGCCATATTGTTATGAGGCAATGAGACATATTATGGGAAATAATTTGTTATAGTCTGCAAAACAGTTAGAAAGTACCAAATATGATATATTCAAGGTAAATTCCCGTCTACGGTAGGGGACTCTGCTTGCACTCACATCATAAAGGGGGCAATGCTTTTCAATTTGAGCTTTATTTCGTTAAAATATGTGCAGAAGTTTCGGAGATATAGCCTTTAGTATATAGTAGTTAGGTGCAATGCACAACAATATAATATATATAAAAATGACATATGGTATATTGTTGAGATGTTACCTAACAACATATTTATACCAAATAGTACAGTTTTGAAGAAAATTGAAGAAAATAGTTTTTGAAGACATACTTTTTCGACTTAAGATGAGTGTCACGTGGTCTCATCAATCCTGCAAGGGTTAAATTGCTTCAAATATAACAACAGGTACTAACTTCATTTTTTACATTTTTTGTTGTAATCTATAGATTTTCTTTCCCCTTTATCATGTGTGCAACACTTAGGTAGTATATTTGGTAGTTGTGTAGAAAAAATATACAGGGTGATGCAAAATTTCAACCCTTAATAGTATAAAATTATTTTTTTTTCATCAAGAAATAAAGAAAATGCACCATATACCGAGTGCGCTGTATGTAGTTCTGAATGGTACATGTTCTTACTCCTCGGTTGTCATTCGTCAGCCATATTGTTATGAGGCAATGAGACATATTATGGGAAATAATTTGTTATAGTCTGCAAAAAACAGTTAGAAAGTACCAAATATGATATATTCAAGGTAAATTCCCGTCTACGGTAGAGGACTCTGCTTGCACTCACATCATAAAGGGGGCAATGCTCTTCAATTTGAGCTTTATTTCGTTAAAATATGTGCAGAAGTTTCGGAGATATAGCCTTTAGTATATAGTAGTTAGGTGCAATGCCCAACAATATAATATATATAAAAATAACATATGTTATATTGTTGAGATGTTACTTAACAACATATTTATACCAAATAAGACAGTTTTGAAGAAAATTGAAGAAAATAATGTTTGAAGACATACCTTTTCGACTTAAGATGAGTGTCACGTGGTCTCATCAATCCTGCAAGGGTTAAATTGCTTCAAATATAACAACAGGTACTAACTTCATTTTTTACATTTTTTGTTGTAATCTATAGATTTTCTTTCCCCTTTATCATGTGTGCAACACTTAGGTAGTATATTTGGTAGTTGTGTAGAAAAAATATACAGGGTGATGCAAAATTTTAACCCTTAATAGTATAAAATTATTTTTTTTTCATCAAGAAATAAAGAAAATGCACCATATACCGAGTGCGCTGTATGTAGTTCTGAATGGTACATGTTCTTACTCCTCGGTTGTCATTCGTCAGCCATATTGTTAGGAGGCAATGAGACATATTATGGGAAAGAATTTGTTATATTCTGAAAAAAAAAAAACAGTAGAAAGTACCAAATATGATATATTCAAGGTAACTTCCCTTCTACGGTAGAGGACTCTGCTTGCACTCACATCATAAAGGGGGCAATGCTTTTCAATTTTAGCTTGATTTCGTTAAAATATGTGCAGAAGTTTCGGGTATATAGTAGTTAGGCGCAATGACCAACAATATAATATATATAAAAATGACATATGTTATATTGTTGAGATGTTATCTAACAACATATTTATACCAAATAAGACAGTTTTGAGGAAAATTGAAGAAAATAGTGTTTGAAGACATACTTTTTCGACTTAAGATGAGTGTCACGTGGTCTCATCAATCCTGCAAGGGTTAAATTGCTTCAAGTATAACAACAGGTACTAACTTCATTTTTTACATTTTTTGTTGTAATCTGTAGATTTTCTTTCCCCTTTATCATGTGTGCAACACTTAGGTAGTATATTTGGTAGTTGTGTAGAAAAAATATACAGGGTGATGCAAAATTTCAACCCTTAATAGTATGAAATTATTGTTTTTTCATCAAGAAATAAAGAAAATGCACCATATACCGAGTGCGCTGTATGTAGTTCTGAATGGTACATGTTCTTACTCCTCGGTTGTCATTCGTCAGCCATATTGTTATGAGGCAATGAGACATATTATGGGAAATAATTTGTTATAGTCTGCAAAACAGTTAGAAAGTACCAAATATGATATATTCAAGGTAAATTCCCGTCTACGGTAGGGGACTCTGCTTGCACTCACATCATAAAGGGGGCAATGCTTTTCAATTTGAGCTTTATTTCGTTAAAATATGTGCAGAAGTTTCGGAGATATAGCCTTTAGTATATAGTAGTTAGGTGCAATGCCCAACAATATAATATATATAAAAATAACATATGTTATATTGTTGAGATGTTACTTAACAACATATTTATACCAAATAAGACAGTTTTGAAGAAAATTGAAGAAAATAATGTTTGAAGACATACCTTTTCGACTTAAGATGAGTGTCACGTGGTCTCATCAATCCTGCAAGGGTTAAATTGCTTCAAATATAACAACAGGTACTAACTTCATTTTTTACATTTTTTGTTGTAATCTATAGATTTTCTTTCCCCTTTATCATGTGTGCAACACTTAGGTAGTATATTTGGTAGTTGTGTAGAAAAAATATACAGGGTGATGCAAAATTTTAACCCTTAATAGTATAAAATTATTTTTTTTTCATCAAGAAATAAAGAAAATGCACCATATACCGAGTGCGCTGTATGTAGTTCTGAATGGTACATGTTCTTACTCCTCGGTTGTCATTCGTCAGCCATATTGTTAGGAGGCAATGAGACATATTATGGGAAAGAATTTGTTATATTCTGAAAAAAAAAACAGTAGAAAGTACCAAATATGATATATTCAAGGTAACTTCCCTTCTACGGTAGAGGACTCTGCTTGCACTCACATCATAAAGGGGGCAATGCTTTTCAATTTTAGCTTGATTTCGTTAAAATATGTGCAGAAGTTTCGGGTATATAGTAGTTAGGCGCAATGACCAACAATATAATATATATAAAAATGACATATGTTATATTGTTGAGATGTTATCTAACAACATATTTATACCAAATAAGACAGTTTTGAGGAAAATTGATGAAAATAGTGTTTGAAGACATACTTTTTCGACTTAAGATGAGTGTCACGTGGTCTCATCAATCCTGCAAGGGTTAAATTGCTTCAAGTATAACAACAGGTACTAACTTCATTTTTTACATTTTTTGTTGTAATCTGTAGATTTTCTTTCCCCTTTATCATGTGTGCAACACTTAGGTAGTATATTTGGTAGTTGTGTAGAAAAAATATACAGGGTGATGCAAAATTTCAACCCTTAATAGTATAAAATTATTGTTTTTTCATCAAGAAATAAAGAAAATGCACCATATACCGAGTGCGCTGTATGTAGTTCTGAATGGTACATGTTCTTACTCCTCGGTTGTCATTCGTCAGCCATATTGTTATGAGGCAATGAGACATATTATGGGAAATAATTTGTTATAGTCTGCAAAACAGTTAGAAAGTACCAAATATGATATATTCAAGGTAAATTCCCGTCTACGGTAGGGGACTCTGCTTGCACTCACATCATAAAGGGGGCAATGCTTTTCAATTTGAGCTTTATTTCGTTAAAATATGTGCAGAAGTTTCGGAGATATAGCCTTTAGTATATAGTAGTTAGGTGCAATGCACAACAATATAATATATATAAAAATGACATATGGTATATTGTTGAGATGTTACCTAACAACATATTTATACCAAATAGTACAGTTTTGAAGAAAATTGAAGAAAATAGTTTTTGAAGACATACTTTTTCGACTTAAGATGAGTGTCACGTGGTCTCATCAATCCTGCAAGGGTTAAATTGCTTCAAATATAACAACAGGTACTAACTTCATTTTTTACATTTTTTGTTGTAATCTATAGATTTTCTTTCCCCTTTATCATGTGTGCAACACTTAGGTAGTATATTTGGTAGTTGTGTAGAAAAAATATACAGGGTGATGCAAAATTTCAACCCTTAATAGTATAAAATTATTGTTTTTTCATCAAGAAATAAAGAAAATGCACCATATACCGAGTGCGCTGTATGTAGTTCTGAATGGTACATGTTCTTACTCCTCGGTTGTCATTCGTCAGCCATATTGTTATGAGGCAATGAGACATATTATGGGAAATAATTTGTTATAGTCTGCAAAAAACAGTTAGAAAGTACCAAATATGATATATTCAAGGTAAATTCCCGTCTACGGTAGAGGACTCTGCTTGCACTCACATCATAAAGGGGGCAATGCTCTTCAATTTGAGCTTTATTTCGTTAAAATATGTGCAGAAGTTTCGGAGATATAGCCTTTAGTATATAGTAGTTAGGTGCAATGCCCAACAATATAATATATATAAAAATAACATATGTTATATTGTTGAGATGTTACTTAACAACATATTTATACCAAATAAGACAGTTTTGAAGAAAATTGAAGAAAATAATGTTTGAAGACATACCTTTTCGACTTAAGATGAGTGTCACGTGGTCTCATCAATCCTGCAAGGGTTAAATTGCTTCAAATATAACAACAGGTACTAACTTCATTTTTTACATTTTTTGTTGTAATCTATAGATTTTCTTTCCCCTTTATCATGTGTGCAACACTTAGGTAGTATATTTGGTAGTTGTGTAGAAAAAATATACAGGGTGATGCAAAATTTTAACCCTTAATAGTATAAAATTATTTTTTTTTTCATCAAGAAATAAAGAAAATGCACCATATACCGAGTGCGCTGTATGTAGTTCTGAATGGTACATGTTCTTACTCCTCGGTTGTCATTCGTCAGCCATATTGTTAGGAGGCAATGAGACATATTATGGGAAAGAATTTGTTATATTCTGAAAAAAAAACAGTAGAGAGTACCAAATATGATATATTCAAGGTAACTTCCCTTCTACGGTAGAGGACTCTGCTTGCACTCACATCATAAAGGGGGCAATGCTTTTCAATTTTAGCTTGATTTCGTTAAAATATGTGCAGAAGTTTCGGGTATATAGTAGTTAGGCGCAATGACCAACAATATAATATATATAAAAATGACATATGTTATATTGTTGAGATGTTATCTAACAACATATTTATACCAAATAAGACAGTTTTGAGGAAAATTGAAGAAAATAGTGTTTGAAGACATACTTTTTCGACTTAAGATGAGTGTCACGTGGTCTCATCAATCCTGCAAGGGTTAAATTGCTTCAAGTATAACATCAGGTACTAACTTCATTTTTTACATTTTTTGTTGTAATCTGTAGATTTTCTTTCCCCTTTATCATGTGTGCAACACTTAGGTAGTATATTTGGTAGTTGTGTAGAAAAAATATACAGGGTGATGCAAAATTTCAACCCTTAATAGTATAAAATTATTGTTTTTTCATCAAGAAATAAAGAAAATGCACCATATACCGAGTGCGCTGTATGTAGTTCTGAATGGTACATGTTCTTACTCCTCGGTTCATTCGTCAGCCATATTGTTATGAGGCATTGAGACATATTATGTGATAAAATCTGTTATATCCTGAAAAAAACAGTTAGAAAGTACCAAATATGATATATTCAAGGTAAATTCCCGTCTACGGTAGGGGACTCTGCTTGCACTCACATCATAAAGGGGGCAATGCTTTTCAATTTGAGCTTTATTTCGTTAAAATATGTGCAGAAGTTTCGGAGATATAGCCTTTAGTATATAGTAGTTAGGTGCAATGCACAACAATATAATATATATAAAAATGACATATGGTATATTGTTGAGATGTTACCTAACAACATATTTATACCAAATAGTACAGTTTTGAAGAAAATTGAAGAAAATAGTTTTTGAAGACATACTTTTTCGACTTAAGATGAGTGTCACGTGGTCTCATCAATCCTGCAAGGGTTAAATTGCTTCAAATATAACAACAGGTACTAACTTCATTTTTTACATTTTTTGTTGTAATCTATAGATTTTCTTTCCCCTTTATCATGTGTGCAACACTTAGGTAGTATATTTGGTAGTTGTGTAGAAAAAATATACAGGGTGATGCAAAATTTCAACCCTTAATAGTATAAAATTATTTTTTTTTCATCAAGAAATAAAGAAAATGCACCATATACCGAGTGCGCTGTATGTAGTTCTGAATGGTACATGTTCTTACTCCTCGGTTGTCATTCGTCAGCCATATTGTTATGAGGCAATGAGACATATTATGGGAAATAATTTGTTATAGTCTGCAAAAAACAGTTAGAAAGTACCAAATATGATATATTCAAGGTAAATTCCCGTCTACGGTAGAGGACTCTGCTTGCACTCACATCATAAACGGGGCAATGCTCTTCAATTTGAGCTTTATTTCGTTAAAATATGTGCAGAAGTTTCGGAGATATAGCCTTTAGTATATAGTAGTTAGGTGCAATGCCCAACAATATAATATATATAAAAATAACATATGTTATATTGTTGAGATGTTACTTAACAACATATTTATACCAAATAAGACAGTTTTGAAGAAAATTGAAGAAAATAATGTTTGAAGACATACCTTTTCGACTTAAGATGAGTGTCACGTGGTCTCATCAATCCTGCAAGGGTTAAATTGCTTCAAATATAACAACAGGTACTAACTTCATTTTTTACATTTTTTGTTGTAATCTATAGATTTTCTTTCCCCTTTATCATGTGTGCAACACTTAGGTAGTATATTTGGTAGTTGTGTAGAAAAAATATACAGGGTGATGCAAAATTTTAACCCTTAATAGTATAAAATTATTTTTTTTTCATCAAGAAATAAAGAAAATGCACCATATACCGAGTGCGCTGTATGTAGTTCTGAATGGTACATGTTCTTACTCCTCGGTTGTCATTCGTCAGCCATATTGTTAGGAGGCAATGAGACATATTATGGGAAAGAATTTGTTATATTCTGAAAAAAAAAAAACAGTAGAAAGTACCAAATATGATATATTCAAGGTAACTTCCCTTCTACGGTAGAGGACTCTGCTTGCACTCACATCATAAAGGGGGCAATGCTTTTCAATTTTAGCTTGATTTCGTTAAAATATGTGCAGAAGTTTCGGGTATATAGTAGTTAGGCGCAATACCAACAATATAATATATATAAAAATGACATATGTTATATTGTTGAGATGTTATCTAACAACATATTTATACCAAATAAGACAGTTTTGAGGAAAATTGAAGAAAATAGTGTTTGAAGACATACTTTTTCGACTTAAGATGAGTGTCACGTGGTCTCATCAATCCTGCAAGGGTTAAATTGCTTCAAGTATAACAACAGGTACTAACTTCATTTTTTACATTTTTTGTTGTAATCTGTAGATTTTCTTTCCCCTTTATCATGTGTGCAACACTTAGGTAGTATATTTGGTAGTTGTGTAGAAAAAATATACAGGGTGATGCAAAATTTCAACCCTTAATAGTATGAAATTATTGTTTTTTCATCAAGAAATAAAGAAAATGCACCATATACCGAGTGCGCTGTATGTAGTTCTGAATGGTACATGTTCTTACTCCTCGGTTGTCATTCGTCAGCCATATTGTTATGAGGCAATGAGACATATTATGGGAAATAATTTGTTATAGTCTGCAAAACAGTTAGAAAGTACCAAATATGATATATTCAAGGTAAATTCCCGTCTACGGTAGGGGACTCTGCTTGCACTCACATCATAAAGGGGGCAATGCTTTTCAATTTGAGCTTTATTTCGTTAAAATATGTGCAGAAGTTTCGGAGATATAGCCTTTAGTATATAGTAGTTAGGTGCAATGCACAACAATATAATATATATAAAAATGACATATGGTATATTGTTGAGATGTTACCTAACAACATATTTATACCAAATAGTACAGTTTTGAAGAAAATTGAAGAAAATAGTTTTTGAAGACATACTTTTTCGACTTAAGATGAGTGTCACGTGGTCTCATCAATCCTGCAAGGGTTAAATTGCTTCAAATATAACAACAGGTACTAACTTCATTTTTTACATTTTTTGTTGTAATCTATAGATTTTCTTTCCCCTTTATCATGTGTGCAACACTTAGGTAGTATATTTGGTAGTTGTGTAGAAAAAATATACAGGGTGATGCAAAATTTCAACCCTTAATAGTATAAAATTAATGTTTTTTCATCAAGAAATAAAGAAAATGCACCATATACCGAGTGCGCTGTATGTAGTTCTGAATGGTACATGTTCTTACTCCTCGGTTGTCATTCGTCAGCCATATTGTTATGAGGCAATGAGACATATTATGGGAAATAATTTGTTATAGTCTGCAAAAAACAGTTAGAAAGTACCAAATATGATATATTCAAGGTAAATTCCCGTCTACGGTAGAGGACTCTGCTTGCACTCACATCATAAAGGGGGCAATGCTCTTCAATTTGAGCTTTATTTCGTTAAAATATGTGCAGAAGTTTCGGAGATATAGCCTTTAGTATACAGTAGTTAGGTGCAATGCCCAACAATATAATATATATAAAAATAACATATGTTATATTGTTGAGATGTTACTTAACAACATATTTATACCAAATAAGACAGTTTTGAAGAAAATTGAAGAAAATAATGTTTGAAGACATACATTTTCGACTTAAGATGAGTGTCACGTGGTCTCATCAATCCTGCAAGGGTTAAATTGCTTCAAATATAACAACAGGTACTAACTTCATTTTTTACATTTTTTGTTGTAATCTATAGATTTTCTTTCCCCTTTATCATGTGTGCAACACTTAGGTAGTATATTTGGTAGTTGTGTAGAAAAAATATACAGGGTGATGCAAAATTTTAACCCTTAATAGTATAAAATTATTTTTTTTTCATCAAGAAATAAAGAAAATGCACCATATACCGAGTGCGCTGTATGTAGTTCTGAATGGTACATGTTCTTACTCCTCGGTTGTCATTCGTCAGCCATATTGTTAGGAGGCAATGAGACATATTATGGGAAAGAATTTGTTATATTCTGAAAAAAAAACAGTAGAAAGTACCAAATATGATATATTCAAGGTAACTTCCCTTCTACGGTAGAGGACTCTGCTTGCACTCACATCATAAAGGGGGCAATGCTTTTCAATTTTAGCTTGATTTCGTTAAAATATGTGCAGAAGTTTCGGGTATATAGTAGTTAGGCGCAATGACCAACAATATAATATATATAAAAATGACATATGTTATATTGTTGAGATGTTATCTAACAACATATTTATACCAAATAAGACAGTTTTGAGGAAAATTGAAGAAAATAGTGTTTGAAGACATACTTTTTCGACTTAAGATGAGTGTCACGTGGTCTCATCAATCCTGCAAGGGTTAAATTGCTTCAAGTATATCATCAGGTACTAACTTCATTTTTTACATTTTTTGTTGTAATCTGTAGATTTTCTTTCCCCTTTATCATGTGTGCAACACTTAGGTAGTATATTTGGTAGTTGTGTAGAAAAAATATACAGGGTGATGCAAAATTTCAACCCTTAATAGTATAAAATTATTGTTTTTTCATCAAGAAATAAAGAAAATGCACCATATACCGAGTGCGCTGTATGTAGTTCTGAATGGTACATGTTCTTACTCCTCGGTTCATTCGTCAGCCATATTGTTATGAGGCATTGAGACATATTATGTGATAAAATCTGTTATATCCTGAAAAAAACAGTTAGAAAGTACCAAATATGATATCTACAAGGTAACTTCCCTTCTACGGTAGAGGACTCTGCTTGCACTCACATCATAAAGGGGGCAATGCTCTTCAATTTGAGCTTTATTTCGTTAAAATATGTGCAGAAGTTTCGGAGATATAGCCTTTAGTATATAGTAGTTAGGTGCAATGCACAACAATATAATATATATAAAAATGACATATGGTATATTGTTGAGATGTTACCTAACAACATATTTATACCAAATAGTACAGTTTTGAAGAAAATTGAAGAAAATAGTTTTTGAAGACATACTTTTTCGACTTAAGATGAGTGTCACGTGGTCTCATCAATCCTGCAAGGGTTAAATTGCTTCAAATATAACAACAGGTACTAACTTCATTTTTTACATTTTTTGTTGTAATCTATAGATTTTCTTTCCCCTTTATCATGTGTGCAACACTTAGGTAGTATATTTGGTAGTTGTGTAGAAAAAATATACAGGGTGATGCAAAATTTCAACCCTTAATAGTATAAAATTATTTTTTTTTCATCAAGAAATAAAGAAAATGCACCATATACCGAGTGCGCTGTATGTAGTTCTGAATGGTACATGTTCTTACTCCTCGGTTGTCATTCGTCAGCCATATTGTTATGAGGCAATGAGACATATTATGGGAAATAATTTGTTATAGTCTGCAAAAAACAGTTAGAAAGTACCAAATATGATATATTCAAGGTAAATTCCCGTCTACGGTAGAGGACTCTGCTTGCACTCACATCATAAACGGGGCAATGCTCTTCAATTTGAGCTTTATTTCGTTAAAATATGTGCAGAAGTTTCGGAGATATAGCCTTTAGTATATAGTAGTTAGGTGCAATGCCCAACAATATAATATATATAAAAATAACATATGTTATATTGTTGAGATGTTACTTAACAACATATTTATACCAAATAAGACAGTTTTGAAGAAAATTGAAGAAAATAATGTTTGAAGACATACTTTTTCGACTTAAGATGAGTGTCACGTGGTCTCATCAATCCTGCAAGGGTTAAATTGCTTCAAATATAACAACAGGTACTAACTTCATTTTTTACATTTTTTGTTGTAATCTATAGATTTCATTTCCCCTTTATCATGTGTGCAACACTTAGGTAGTATATTTGGTAGTTGTGTAGAAAAAATATACAGGGTGATGCAAAATTTTAACCCTTAATAGTATAAAATTATTTTTTTTCATCAAGAAATAAAGAAAATGCACCATATACCGAGTGCGCTGTATGTAGTTCTGAATGGTACATGTTCTTACTCCTCGGTTGTCATTCGTCAGCCATATTGTTATGAGGCAATGAAACATATTATGGGAAATAATTTGTTATAGTCTGCAAAAAACAGTTAGAAAGTACCAAATATGATATATTCAAGGTAAATTCCCGTCTACGGTAGAGGACTCTGCTTGCACTCACATCATAAAGGGGGCAATGCTCTTCAATTTGAGCTTTATTTCGTTAAAATATGTGCAGAAGTTTCGGAGATATAGCCTTTAGTATATAGTAGTTAGGTGCAATGCACAACAATATAATATATATAAAAATGACATATGTTATATTGTTGAGATGTTACTTAACAACATATTTATACCAAATAAGACAGTTTTGAAGAAAATTGAAGAAAATAATGTTTGAAAACATACTTTTTCGACTTAAGATGAGTGTCACGTGGTCTCATCAATCCTGCAAGGGTTAAATTGCTTCAAATATAACAAGAGGTACTAACTTCATTTTTTACATTTTTTGTTGTAATCTATAGATTTTCTTTCCCCTTTATCATGTGTGCAACACTTAGGTAGTATATTTGGTAGTTGTGTAGAAAAAATATACAGGGTGATGCAAAATTTCAACCCTTAATAGTATAAAATTATTGTTTTTTCATCAAGAAATAAAGAAAATGCACCATATACCGAGTGCGCTGTATGTAGTTCTGAATGGTACATGTTCTTACTCCTCGGTTGTCATTCGTCAGCCATATTGTTATGAGGCAATGAGACATATTATGGGAAATAATTTGTTATATTCTGAAAAAAAAACAGTAGAAAGTACCAAATATGATATATTCAAGGTAACTTCCCTTCTACGGTAGAGGACTCTGCTTGCACTCACATCATAAAGGGGGCAATGCTTTTCAATTTGAGCTTGATTTGGTTAAAATATGTGCAGAAGTTTCGGGTATATAGTAGTTAGGCGCAATGACCAACAATATAATATATATAAAAATGACATATGTTCTAATGTTGAGATGTTATCTAACAACATATTTATACCAAATAAGACAGTTTTGAGGAAAATTGAAGAAAATAGTGTTTGAAGACATACTTTTTCGACTTAAGATGAGTGTCACGTGGTCTCATCAATCCTGCAAGGGTTAAATTGCTTCATGTATAACAACAGGTACTAACTTCATTTTTTACATTTTTTGTTGTAATCTGTAGATTTTCTTTCCCCTTTATCATGTGTGCAACACTTAGGTAGTATATTTGGTAGTTGTGTAGAAAAAATATACAGGGTGATGCAAAATTTCAACCCTTAATAGTATAAAATTATTGTTTTTTCATCAAGAAATAAAGAAAATGCACCATATACCGAGTGCGCTGTATGTAGTTCTGAATGGTACATGTTCTTACTCCTCGGTTGTCATTCGTCAGCCATATTGTTATGAGGCAATGAGACATATTATGGGAAATAATTTGTTATAGTCTCCAAAACAGTTAGAAAGTACCAAATATGATATATTCAAGGTAAATTCCCGTCTACGGTAGGGGACTCTGCTTGCACTCACA
Source organism: Thermobia domestica (assembly GCF_964235325.1). NCBI lineage: Eukaryota > Metazoa > Arthropoda > Insecta > Zygentoma > Lepismatidae > Thermobia > Thermobia domestica. The sequence continues at coordinate 94,361 of NW_027656144.1, forward strand.
TCATAAAGGGGGCAATGCTTTTCAATTTGAGCTTTATTTCGTTAAAATATGTGCAGAAGTTTCGGAGATATAGCCTTTAGTATATAGTAGTTAGGTGCAATGCACAACAATATAATATATATAAAAATGACATATGGTATATTGTTGAGATGTTACCTAACAACATATTTATACCAAATAGTACAGTTTTGAAGAAAATTGAAGAAAATAGTTTTTGAAGACATACTTTTTCGACTTAAGATGAGTGTCACGTGGTCTCATCAATCCTGCAAGGGTTAAATTGCTTCAAATATAACAACAGGTACTAACTTCATTTTTTACATTTTTTGTTGTAATCTATAGATTTTCTTTCCCCTTTATCATGTGTGCAACACTTAGGTAGTATATTTGGTAGTTGTGTAGAAAAAATATACAGGGTGATGCAAAATTTCAACCCTTAATAGTATAAAATTATTTTTTTTTCATCAAGAAATAAAGAAAATGCACCATATACCGAGTGCGCTGTATGTAGTTCTGAATGGTACATGTTCTTACTCCTCGGTTGTCATTCGTCAGCCATATTGTTATGAGGCAATGAGACATATTATGGGAAATAATTTGTTATAGTCTGCAAAAAACAGTTAGAAAGTACCAAATATGATATATTCAAGGTAAATTCCCGTCTACGGTAGAGGACTCTGCTTGCACTCACATCATAAACGGGGCAATGCTCTTCAATTTGAGCTTTATTTCGTTAAAATATGTGCAGAAGTTTCGGAGATATAGCCTTTAGTATATAGTAGTTAGGTGCAATGCCCAACAATATAATATATATAAAAATAACATATGTTATATTGTTGAGATGTTACTTAACAACATATTTATACCAAATAAGACAGTTTTGAAGAAAATTGAAGAAAATAATGTTTGAAGACATACCTTTTCGACTTAAGATGAGTGTCACGTGGTCTCATCAATCCTGCAAGGGTTAAATTGCTTCAAATATAACAACAGGTACTAACTTCATTTTTTACATTTTTTGTTGTAATCTATAGATTTTCTTTCCCCTTTATCATGTGTGCAACACTTAGGTAGTATATTTGGTAGTTGTGTAGAAAAAATATACAGGGTGATGCAAAATTTTAACCCTTAATAGTATAAAATTATTTTTTTTTCATCAAGAAATAAAGAAAATGCACCATATACCGAGTGCGCTGTATGCAGTTCTGAATGGTACATGTTCTTACTCCTCGGTTGTCATTCGTCAGCCATATTGTTAGGAGGCAATGAGACATATTATGGGAAAGAATTTGTTATATTCTGAAAAAAAAAACAGTAGAAAGTACCAAATATGATATATTCAAGGTAACTTCCCTTCTACGGTAGAGGACTCTGCTTGCACTCACATCATAAAGGGGGCAATGCTTTTCAATTTGAGCTTGATTTCGTTAAAATATGTGCAGAAGTTTCGGGTATATAGTAGTTAGGCGCAATGACCAACAATATAATATATATAAAAATGACATATGTTATATTGTTGAGATGTTATCTAACAACATATTTATACCAAATAAGACAGTTTTGAGGAAAATTGAAGAAAATAGTGTTTGAAGACATACTTTTTCGACTTAAGATGAGTGTCACGTGGTCTCATCAATCCTGCAAGGGTTAAATTGCTTCAAGTATAACAACAGGTACTAACTTCATTTTTTACATTTTTTGTTGTAATCTGTAGATTTTCTTTCCCCTTTATCATGTGTGCAACACTTAGGTAGTATATTTGGTAGTTGTGTAGAAAAAATATACAGGGTGATGCAAAATTTCAACCCTTAATAGTATAAAATTATTGTTTTTTCATCAAGAAATAAAGAAAATGCACCATATACCGAGTGCGCTGTATGTAGTTCTGAATGGTACATGTTCTTACTCCTCGGTTGTCATTCGTCAGCCATATTGTTATGAGGCAATGAGACATATTATGGGAAATAATTTGTTATAGTCTGCAAAACAGTTAGAAAGTACCAAATATGATATATTCAAGGTAAATTCCCGTCTACGGTAGGGGACTCTGCTTGCACTCACATCATAAAGGGGGCAATGCTTTTCAATTTGAGCTTTATTTCGTTAAAATATGTGCAGAAGTTTCGGAGATATAGCCTTTAGTATATAGTACTTAGGTGCAATGCACAACAATATAATATATATAAAAATGACATATGTTATATTGTTGAGATGTTACTTAACAACATATTTATACCAAATAAGACAGTTTTGAAGAAAATTGAAGAAAATAATGTTTGAAAACATACTTTTTCGACTTAAGATGAGTGTCACGTGGTCTCATCAATCCTGCAAGGGTTAAATTGCTTCAAATATAACAAGAGGTACTAACTTCATTTTTTACATTTTTTGTTGTAATCTATAGATTTTCTTTCCCCTTTATCATGTGTGCAACACTTAGGTAGTATATTTGGTAGTTGTGTAGAAAAAATATACAGGGTGATGCAAAATTTCAAACCTTAATAGTATAAAATTATTGTTTTTTCATCAAGAAATAAAGAAAATGCACCATATACCGAGTGCGCTGTATGTAGTTCTGAATGGTACATGTTCTTACTCCTCGGTTGTCATTCGTCAGCCATATTGTTATGAGGCAATGAGACATATTATGGGAAATAATTTGTTATATTCTGAAAAAAAAACAGTAGAAAGTACCAAATATGATATATTCAAGGTAACTTCCCTTCTACGGTAGAGGACTCTGCTTGCACTCACATCATAAAGGGGGCAATGCTTTTCAATTTGAGCTTGATTTGGTTAAAATATGTGCAGAAGTTTCGGGTATATAGTAGTTAGGCGCAATGACCAACAATATAATATATATAAAAATGACATATGTTCTAATGTTGAGATGTTATCTAACAACATATTTATACCAAATAAGACAGTTTTGAGGAAAATTGAAGAAAATAGTGTTTGAAGTCATACTTTTTCGACTTAAGATGAGTGTCACGTGGTCTCATCAATCCTGCAAGGGTTAAATTGCTTCAAGTATAACAACAGGTACTAACTTCATTTTTTACATTTTTTGTTGTAATCTGTAGATTTTCTTTCCCCTTTATCATGTGTGCAACACTTAGGTAGTATATTTGGTAGTTGTGTAGAAAAAATATACAGGGTGATGCAAAATTTCAACCCTTAATAGTATAAAATTATTGTTTTTTCATCAAGAAATAAAGAAAATGCACCATATACCGAGTGCGCTGTATGTAGTTCTGAATGGTACATGTTCTTACTCCTCGGTTGTCATTCGTCAGCCATATTGTTATGAGGCAATGAGACATAATATGGGAAATAATTTGTTATAGTCTGCAAAACAGTTAGAAAGTACCAAATATGATATATTCAAGGTAAATTCCCGTCTACGGTAGGGGACTCTGCTTGCACTCACATCATAAAGGGGGCAATGCTTTTCAATTTGAGCTTTATTTCGTTAAAATATGTGCAGAAGTTTCGGAGATATAGCCTTTAGTATATAGTAGTTAGGTGCAATGCACAACAATATAATATATATAAAAATGACATATGGTATATTGTTGAGATGTTACCTAACAACATATTTATACCAAATAGTACAGTTTTGAAGAAAATTGAAGAAAATAGTTTTTGAAGACATACTTTTTCGACTTAAGATGAGTGTCACGTGGTCTCATCAATCCTGCAAGGGTTAAATTGCTTCAAATATAACAACAGGTACTAACTTCATTTTTTACATTTTTTGTTGTAATCTATAGATTTTCTTTCCCCTTTATCATGTGTGCAACACTTAGGTAGTATATTTGGTAGTTGTGTAGAAAAAATATACAGGGTGATGCAAAATTTCAACCCTTAATAGTATAAAATTATTTTTTTTTCATCAAGAAATAAAGAAAATGCACCATATACCGAGTGCGCTGTATGTAGTTCTGAATGGTACATGTTCTTACTCCTCGGTTGTCATTCGTCAGCCATATTGTTATGAGGCAATGAGACATATTATGGGAAATAATTTGTTATAGTCTGCAAAAAACAGTTAGAAAGTACCAAATATGATATATTCAAGGTAAATTCCCGTCTACGGTAGAGGACTCTGCTTGCACTCACATCATAAACGGGGCAATGCTCTTCAATTTGAGCTTTATTTCGTTAAAATATGTGCAGAAGTTTCGGAGATATAGCCTTTAGTATATAGTAGTTAGGTGCAATTCCCAACAATATAATATATATAAAAATAACATATGTTATATTGTTGAGATGTTACTTAACAACATATTTATACCAAATAAGACAGTTTTGAAGAAAATTGAAGAAAATAATGTTTGAAGACATACCTTTTCGACTTAAGATGAGTGTCACGTGGTCTCATCAATCCTGCAAGGGTTAAATTGCTTCAAATATAACAACAGGTACTAACTTCATTTTTTACATTTTTTGTTGTAATCTATAGATTTTCTTTCCCCTTTATCATGTGTGCAACACTTAGGTAGTATATTTGGTAGTTGTGTAGAAAAAATATACAGGGTGATGCAAAATTTTAACCCTTAATAGTATAAAATTATTTTTTTTTCATCAAGAAATAAAGAAAATGCACCATATACCGAGTGCGCTGTATGCAGTTCTGAATGGTACATGTTCTTACTCCTCGGTTGTCATTCGTCAGCCATATTGTTAGGAGGCAATGAGACATATTATGGGAAAGAATTTGTTATATTCTGAAAAAAAAACAGTAGAAAGTACCAAATATGATATATTCAAGGTAACTTCCCTTCTACGGTAGAGGACTCTGCTTGCACTCACATCATAAAGGGGGCAATGCTTTTCAATTTGAGCTTGATTTCGTTAAAATATGTGCAGAAGTTTCGGGTATATAGTAGTTAGGCGCAATGACCAACAATATAATATATATAAAAATGACATATGTTATATTGTTGAGATGTTATCTAACAACATATTTATACCAAATAAGACAGTTTTGAGGAAAATTGAAGAAAATAGTGTTTGAAGACATACTTTTTCGACTTAAGATGAGTGTCACGTGGTCTCATCAATCCTGCAAGGGTTAAATTGCTTCAAGTATAACAACAGGTACTAACTTCATTTTTTACATTTTTTGTTGTAATCTGTAGATTTTCTTTCCCCTTTATCATGTGTGCAACACTTAGGTAGTATATTTGGTAGTTGTGTAGAAAAAATATACAGGGTGATGCAAAATTTCAACCCTTAATAGTATAAAATTATTGTTTTTTCATCAAGAAATAAAGAAAATGCACCATATACCGAGTGCGCTGTATGTAGTTCTGAATGGTACATGTTCTTACTTCTCGGTTCATTCGTCAGCCATATTGTTATGAGGCATTGAGACATATTATGTGATAAAATCTGTTATATCCTGAAAAAAACAGTTAGAAAGTACCAAATATGATATCTACAAGGTAACTTCCCTTCTACGGTAGAGGACTCTGCTTGCACTCACATCATAAAGGGGGCAATGCTCTTCAATTTGAGCTTTATTTCGTTAAAATATGTGCAGAAGTTTCGGAGATATAGCCTTTAGTATATAGTACTTAGGTGCAATGCACAACAATATAATATATATAAAAATGACATATGTTATATTGTTGAGATTTTACCTAACAACATATTTATACCAAATAAGACAGTTTTGAAGAAAATTGAAGAAAATAATGTTTGAAGACATACTTTTTCGACTTAAGATGAGTGTCACGTGGTCTCATCAATCCTGCAAGGGTTAAATTGCTTCAAATATAACAACAGGTACTAACTTCATTTTTTACATTTTTTGTTGTAATCTATAGATTTTCTTTCCCCTTTATCATGTGTGCAACACTTAGGTAGTATATTTGGTAGTTGTGTAGAAAAAATATACAGGGTGATGCAAAATTTCAACCCTTAATAGTATAAAATTATTGTTTTTTCATCAAGAAATAAAGAAAATGCACCATATACCGAGTGCGCTGTATGTAGTTCTGAATGGTACATGTTCTTACTCCTCGGTTGTCATTCGTCAGCCATATTGTTATGAGGCAATGAAACATATTATGGGAAATAATTTGTTATAGTCTGCAAAAAACAGTTAGAAAGTACCAAATATGATATATTCAAGGTAAATTCCCGTCTACGGTAGAGGACTCTGCTTGCACTCACATCATAAAGGGGGCAATGCTCTTCAATTTGAGCTTTATTTCGTTAAAATATGTGCAGAAGTTTCGGAGATATAGCCTTTAGTATATAGTAGTTAGGTGCAATGCACAACAATATAATATATATAAAAATGACATATGTTATATTGTTGAGATGTTACTTAACAACATATTTATACCAAATAAGACAGTTTTGAAGAAAATTGAAGAAAATAATGTTTGAAAACATACTTTTTCGACTTAAGATGAGTGTCACGTGGTCTCATCAATCCTGCAAGGGTTAAATTGCTTCAAATATAACAAGAGGTACTAACTTCATTTTTTACATTTTTGTTGTAATCTATAGATTTTCTTTCCCCTTTATCATGTGTGCAACACTTAGGTAGTATATTTGGTAGTTGTGTAGAAAAAATATACAGGGTGATGCAAAATTTCAACCCTTAATAGTATAAAATTATTGTTTTTTCATCAAGAAATAAAGAAAATGCACCATATACCGAGTGCGCTGTATGTAGTTCTGAATGGTACATGTTCTTACTCCTCGGTTGTCATTCGTCAGCCATATTGTTATGAGGCAATGAGACATATTATGGGAAAGAATTTGTTATATTCTGAAAAAAAAAACAGTAGAAAGTACCAAATATGATATATTCAAGGTAACTTCCCTTCTACGGTAGAGGACTCTGCTTGCACTCACATCATAAACGGGGCAATGCTTTTCAATTTGAGCTTGATTTGGTTAAAATATGTGCAGAAGTTTCGGGTATATAGTAGTTAGGCGCAATGACCAACAATATAATATATATAAAAATGACATATGTTATATTGTTGAGATGTTATCTAACAACATATTTATACCAAATAAGACAGTTTTGAGGAAAATTGAAGAAAATAGTGTTTGAAGACATACTTTTTCGACTTAAGATGAGTGTCACGTGGTCTCATCAATCCTGCAAGGGTTAAATTGCTTCAAGTATAACAACAGGTACTAACTTCATTTTTTACATTTTTTGTTGTAATCTGTAGATTTTCTTTCCCCTTTATCATGTGTGCAACACTTAGGTAGTATATTTGGTAGTTGTGTAGAAAAAATATACAGGGTGATGCAAAATTTCAACCCTTAATAGTATAAAATTATTGTTTTTTCATCAAGAAATAAAGGAAATACACCATATACCGAGTGCGCTGTATGTAGTTCTGAATGGTACATGTTCTTACTCCTCGGTTGTCATTCGTCAGCCATATTGTTATGAGGCAATGAGACATATTATGGGAAATAATTTGTTATAGTCTGCAAAAAACAGTTAGAAAGTACCAAATATGATATATTCAAGGTAAATTCCCGTCTACGGTAGGGGACTCTGCTTGCACTCACATCATAAAGGGGGCAATGCTCTTCAATTTGAGCTTTATTTCGTTAAAATATGTGCAGAAGTTTCGGAGATATAGCCTTTAGTATATAGTAGTTAGGTGCAATGCCCAACAATATAATATATATAAAAATAACATATGTTATATTGTTGAGATGTTACTTAACAACATATTTATACCAAATAAGACAGTTTTGAAGAAAATTGAAGAAAATAATGTTTGAAGACATACTTTTTCGACTTAAGATGAGTGTCACGTGGTCTCATCAATCCTGCAAGGGTTAAATTGCTTCAAATATAACAAGAGGTACTAACTTCATTTTTTACATTTTTTGTTGTAATCTATAGATTTTCTTTCCCCTTTATCATGTGTGCAACACTTAGGTAGTATATTTGGTAGTTGTGTAGAAAAAATATACAGGGTGATGCAAAATTTCAACCCTTAATAGTATAAAATTATTGTTTTTTCATCAAGAAATAAAGAAAATGCACCATATACCGAGTGCGCTGTATGTAGTTCTGAATGGTACATGTTCTTACTCCTCGGTTGTCATTCGTCAGCCATATTGTTATGAGGCAATGAGACATATTATGGGAAATAATTTGTTATATTCTGAAAAAAAAACAGTAGAAAGTACCAAATATGATATATTCAAGGTAACTTCCCTTCTACGGTAGAGGACTCTGCTTGCACTCACATCATAAAGGGGGCAATGCTTTTCAATTTGAGCTTGATTTGGTTAAAATATGTGCAGAAGTTTCGGGTATATAGTAGTTAGGCGCAATGACCAACAATATAATATATATAAAAATGACATATGTTATATTGTTGAGATGTTATCTAACAACATATTTATACCAAATAAGACAGTTTTGAGGAAAATTGAAGAAAATAGTGTTTGAAGACATACTTTTTCGACTTAAGATGAGTGTCACGTGGTCTCATCAATCCTGCAAGGGTTAAATTGCTTCAAGTATAACAACAGGTACTAACTTCATTTTTTACATTTTTTGTTGTAATCTGTAGATTTTCTTTCCCCTTTATCATGTGTGCAACACTTAGGTAGTATATTTGGTAGTTGTGTAGAAAAAATATACAGGGTGATGCAAAATTTCAACCCTTAATAGTATAAAATTATTGTTTTTTCATCAAGAAATAAAGAAAATGCACCATATACCGAGTGCGCTGTATGTAGTTCTGAATGGTACATGTTCTTACTCCTCGGTTGTCATTCGTCAGCCATATTGTTATGAGGCAATGAGACATATTATGGGAAATAATTTGTTATAGTCTGCAAAAAACAGTTAGAAAGTACCAAATATGATATATTCAAGGTAAATTCCCGTCTACGGTAGAGGACTCTGCTTGCACTCACATCATAAAGGGGGCAATGCTCTTCAATTTGAGCTTTATTTCGTTAAAATATGTGCAGAAGTTTCGGAGATATAGCCTTTAGTATATAGTAGTTAGGTGCAATGCACAACAATATAATATATATAAAAATGACATATGGTATATTGTTGAGATGTTACCTAACAACATATTTATACCAAATAGTACAGTTTTGAAGAAAATTGAAGAAAATAGTTTTTGAAGACATACTTTTTCGACTTAAGATGAGTGTCACGTGGTCTCATCAATCCTGCAAGGGTTAAATTGCTTCAAATATAACAACAGGTACTAACTTCATTTTTTACATTTTTTGTTGTAATCTATAGATTTTCTTTCCCCTTTATCATGTGTGCAACACTTAGGTAGTATATTTGGTAGTTGTGTAGAAAAAATATACAGGGTGATGCAAAATTTCAACCCTTAATAGTATAAAATTATTTTTTTTTCATCAAGAAATAAAGAAAATGCACCATATACCGAGTGCGCTGTATGTAGTTCTGAATGGTACATGTTCTTACTCCTCGGTTGTCATTCGTCAGCCATATTGTTATGAGGCAATGAGACATATTATGGGAAATAATTTGTTATAGTCTGCAAAAAACAGTTAGAAAGTACCAAATATGATATATTCAAGGTAAATTCCCGTCTACGGTAGAGGACTCTGCTTGCACTCACATCATAAACGGGGCAATGCTCTTCAATTTGAGCTTTATTTCGTTAAAATATGTGCAGAAGTTTCGGAGATATAGCCTTTAGTATATAGTAGTTAGGTGCAATGCCCAACAATATAATATATATAAAAATAACATATGTTATATTGTTGAGATGTTACTTAACAACATATTTATACCAAATAAGACAGTTTTGAAGAAAATTGAAGAAAATAATGTTTGAAGACATACCTTTTCGACTTAAGATGAGTGTCACGTGGTCTCATCAATCCTGCAAGGGTTAAATTGCTTCAAATATAACAACAGGTACTAACTTCATTTTTTACATTTTTTGTTGTAATCTATAGATTTTCTTTCCCCTTTATCATGTGTGCAACACTTAGGTAGTATATTTGGTAGTTGTGTAGAAAAAATATACAGGGTGATGCAAAATTTTAACCCTTAATAGTATAAAATTATTTTTTTTTCATCAAGAAATAAAGAAAATGCACCATATACCGAGTGCGCTGTATGTAGTTCTGAATGGTACATGTTCTTACTCCTCGGTTGTCATTCGTCAGCCATATTGTTAGGAGGCAATGAGACATATTATGGGAAAGAATTTGTTATATTCTGAAAAAAAAAAACAGTAGAAAGTACCAAATATGATATATTCAAGGTAACTTCCCTTCTACGGTAGAGGACTCTGCTTGCACTCACATCATAAAGGGGGCAATGCTTTTCAATTTGAGCTTGATTTCGTTAAAATATGTGCAGAAGTTTCGGGTATATAGTAGTTAGGCGCAATGACCAACAATATAATATATATAAAAATGACATATGTTATATTGTTGAGATGTTATCTAACAACATATTTATACCAAATAAGACAGTTTTGAGGAAAATTGAAGAAAATAGTGTTTGAAGACATACTTTTTCGACTTAAGATGAGTGTCACGTGGTCTCATCAATCCTGCAAGGGTTAAATTGCTTCAAGTATAACAACAGGTACTAACTTCATTTTTTACATTTTTTGTTGTAATCTGTAGATTTTCTTTCCCCTTTATCATGTGTGCAACACTTAGGTAGTATATTTGGTAGTTGTGTAGAAAAAATATACAGGGTGATGCAAAATTTCAACCCTTAATAGTATAAAATTATTGTTTTTTCATCAAGAAATAAAGAAAATGCACCATATACCGAGTGCGCTGTATGTACTTCTGAATGGTACATGTTCTTACTTCTCGGTTCATTCGTCAGCCATATTGTTATGAGGCATTGAGACATATTATGTGATAAAATCTGTTATATCCTGAAAAAAACAGTTAGAAAGTACCAAATATGATATCTACAAGGTAACTTCCCTTCTACGGTAGAGGACTCTGCTTGCACTCACATCATAAAGGGGGCAATGCTCTTCAATTTGAGCTTTATTTCGTTAAAATATGTGCAGAAGTTTCGGAGATATAGCCTTTAGTATATAGTAGTTAGGTGCAATGCACAACAATATAATATATATAAAAATGACATATGTTATATTGTTGAGATTTTACCTAACAACATATTTATACCAAATAAGACAGTTTTGAAGAAAATTGAAGAAAATAATGTTTGAAGACATACTTTTTCGACTTAAGATGAGTGTCACGTGGTCTCATCAATCCTGCAAGGGTTAAATTGCTTCAAATATAACAACAGGTACTAACTTCATTTTTTACATTTTTTGTTGTAATCTATAGATTTTCTTTCCCCTTTATCATGTGTGCAACACTTAGGTAGTATATTTGGTAGTTGTGTAGAAAAAATATACAGGGTGATGCAAAATTTCAACCCTTAATAGTATAAAATTATTGTTTTTTCATCAAGAAATAAAGAAAATGCACCATATACCGAGTGCGCTGTATGTAGTTCTGAATGTTACATGTTCTTACTCCTCGGTTGTCATTCGTCAGCCATATTGTTATGAGGCAATGAAACATATTATGGGAAATAATTTGTTATAGTCTGCAAAAAACAGTTAGAAAGTACCAAATATGATATATTCAAGGTAAATTCCCGTCTACGGTAGAGGACTCTGCTTGCACTCACATCATAAAGGGGGCAATGCTCTTCAATTTGAGCTTTATTTCGTTAAAATATGTGCAGAAGTTTCGGAGATATAGCCTTTAGTATATAGTAGTTAGGTGCAATGCACAACAATATAATATATATAAAAATGACATATGTTATATTGTTGAGATGTTACTTAACAACATATTTATACCAAATAAGACAGTTTTGAAGAAAATTGAAGAAAATAATGTTTGAAAACATACTTTTTCGACTTAAGATGAGTGTCACGTGGTCTCATCAATCCTGCAAGGGTTAAATTGCTTCAAATATAACAAGAGGTACTAACTTCATTTTTTACATTTTTGTTGTAATCTATAGATTTTCTTTCCCCTTTATCATGTGTGCAACACTTAGGTAGTATATTTGGTAGTTGTGTAGAAAAAATATACAGGGTGATGCAAAATTTCAACCCTTAATAGTATAAAATTATTGTTTTTTCATCAAGAAATAAAGAAAATGCACCATATACCGAGTGCGCTGTATGTAGTTCTGAATGGTACATGTTCTTACTCCTCGGTTGTCATTCGTCAGCCATATTGTTATGAGGCAATGAGACATATTATGGGAAAGAATTTGTTATATTCTGAAAAAAAAAAAACAGTAGAAAGTACCAAATATGATATATTCAAGGTAACTTCCCTTCTACGGTAGAGGACTCTGCTTGCACTCACATCATAAACGGGGCAATGCTTTTCAATTTGAGCTTGATTTGGTTAAAATATGTGCAGAAGTTTCGGGTATATAGTAGTTAGTCGCAATGACCAACAATATAATATATATAAAAATGACATATGTTATATTGTTGAGATGTTATCTAACAACATATTTATACCAAATAAGACAGTTTTGAGGAAAATTGAAGAAAATAGTGTTTGAATACATACTTTTTCGACTTAAGATGAGTGTCACGTGGTCTCATCAATCCTGCAAGGGTTAAATTGCTTCAAGTATAACAACAGGTACTAACTTCATTTTTTACATTTTTTGTTGTAATCTGTAGATTTTCTTTCCCCTTTATCATGTGTGCAACACTTAGGTAGTATATTTGGTAGTTGTGTAGAAAAAATATACAGGGTGATGCAAAATTTCAACCCTTAATAGTATAAAATTATTGTTTTTTCATCAAGAAATAAAGGAAATACACCATATACCGAGTGCGCTGTATGTAGTTCTGAATGGTACATGTTCTTACTCCTCGGTTGTCATTCGTCAGCCATATTGTTATGAGGCAATGAGACATATTATGGGAAATAATTTGTTATAGTCTGCAAAAAACAGTTAGAAAGTACCAAATATGATATATTCAAGGTAAATTCCCGTCTACGGTAGGGGACTCTGCTTGCACTCACATCATAAAGGGGGCAATGCTCTTCAATTTGAGCTTTATTTCGTTAAAATATGTGCAGAAGTTTCGGAGATATAGCCTTTAGTATATAGTAGTTAGGTGCAATGCCCAACAATATAATATATATAAAAATAACATATGTTATATTGTTGAGATGTTACTTAACAACATATTTATACCAAATAAGACAGTTTTGAAGAAAATTGAAGAAAATAATGTTTGAAGACATACTTTTTCGACTTAAGATGAGTGTCACGTGGTCTCATCAATCCTGCAAGGGTTAAATTGCTTCAAATATAACAAGAGGTACTAACTTCATTTTTTACATTTTTTGTTGTAATCTATAGATTTTCTTTCCCCTTTATCATGTGTGCAACACTTAGGTAGTATATTTGGTAGTTGTGTAGAAAAAATATACAGGGTGATGCAAAATTTCAACCCTTAATAGTATAAAATTATTGTTTTTTCATCAAGAAATAAAGAAAATGCACCATATACCGAGTGCGCTGTATGTAGTTCTGAATGGTACATGTTCTTACTCCTCGGTTGTCATTCGTCAGCCATATTGTTATGAGGCAATGAGACATATTATGGGAAATAATTTGTTATATTCTGAAAAAAAAACAGTAGAAAGTACCAAATATGATATATTCAAGGTAACTTCCCTTCTACGGTAGAGGACTCTGCTTGCACTCACATCATAAAGGGGACAATGCTTTTCAATTTGAGCTTGATTTGGTTAAAATATGTGCAGAAGTTTCGGGTATATAGTAGTTAGGCGCAATGACCAACAATATAATATATATAAAAATGACATATGTTATATTGTTGAGATGTTATCTAACAACATATTTATACCAAATAAGACAGTTTTGAGGAAAATTGAAGAAAATAGTGTTTGAAGACATACTTTTTCGACTTAAGATGAGTGTCACGTGGTCTCATCAATCCTGCAAGGGTTAAATTGCTTCAAGTATAACAACAGGTACTAACTTCATTTTTTACATTTTTTGTTGTAATCTGTAGATTTTCTTTCCCCTTTATCATGTGTGCAACACTTAGGTAGTATATTTGGTAGTTGTGTAGAAAAAATATACAGGGTGATGCAAAATTTCAACCCTTAATAGTATAAAATTATTGTTTTTCATCAAGAAATAAAGAAAATGCACCATATACCGAGTGCGCTGTATGTAGTTCTGAATGGTACATGTTCTTACTCCTCGGTTGTCATTCGTCAGCCATATTGTTATGAGGCAATGAGACATATTATGGGAAATCATTTGTTATAGTCTGCAAAACAGTTAGAAAGTACCAAATATGATATATTCAAGGTAAATTCCCGTCTACGGTAGGGGACTGTGCTTGCACTCACATCATAAAGGGGGCAATGCTTTTCAATTTGAGCTTTATTTCGTTAAAATATGTGCAGAAGTTTCGGAGATATAGCCTTTAGTATATAGTAGTTAGGTGCAATGCACAACAATATAATATATATAAAAATAACATATGTTATATTGTTGAGATGTTACTTAACAACATATTTATACCAAATAAGACAGTTTTGAAGAAAATTGAAGAAAATAATGTTTGAAGACATACTTTTTCGACTTAAGATGAGTGTCACGTGGTCTCATCAATCCTGCAAGGGTTAAATTGCTTCAAATATAACAAGAGGTACTAACTTCATTTTTTACATTTTTTGTTGTAATCTATAGATTTTCTTTCCCCTTTATCATGTGTGCAACACTTAGGTAGTATATTTGGTAGTTGTGTAGAAAAAATATACAGGGTGATGCAAAATTTCAACCCTTAATAGTATAAAATTATTGTTTTTTCATCAAGAAATAAAGAAAATGCACCATATACCGAGTGCGCTGTATGTAGTTCTGAATGGTACATGTTCTTACTCCTCGGTTGTCATTCGTCAGCCATATTGTTATGAGGCAATGAGACATATTATGGGAAATAATTTGTTATATTCTGAAAAAAAAACAGTAGAAAGTACCAAATATGATATATTCAAGGTAACTTCCCTTCTACGGTAGAGGACTCTGCTTGCACTCACATCATAAAGGGGGCAATGCTTTTCAATTTGAGCTTGATTTGGTTAAAATATGTGCAGAAGTTTCGGGTATATAGTAGTTAGGCGCAATGACCAACAATATAATATATATAAAAATGACATATGTTATATTGTTGAGATGTTATCTAACAACATATTTATACCAAATAAGACAGTTTTGAGGAAAATTGAAGAAAATAGTGTTTGAAGACATACTTTTTCGACTTAAGATGAGTGTCACGTGGTCTCATCAATCCTGCAAGGGTTAAATTGCTTCAAGTATAACAACAGGTACTAACTTCATTTTTTACATTTTTTGTTGTAATCTGTAGATTTTCTTTCCCCTTTATCATGTGTGCAACACTTAGGTAGTATATTTGGTAGTTGTGTAGAAAAAATATACAGGGTGATGCAAAATTTCAACCCTTAATAGTATAAAATTATTGTTTTTTCATCAAGAAATAAAGAAAATGCACCATATACCGAGTGCGCTGTATGTAGTTCTGAATGGTACATGTTCTTACTCCTCGGTTGTCATTCGTCAGCCATATTGTTATGAGGCAATGAGACATATTATGGGAAATCATTTGTTATAGTCTGCAAAACAGTTAGAAAGTACCAAATATGATATATTCAAGGTAAATTCCCGTCTACGGTAGGGGACTGTGCTTGCACTCACATCATAAAGGGGGCAATGCTTTTCAATTTGAGCTTTATTTCGTTAAAATATGTGCAGAAGTTTCGGAGATATAGCCTTTAGTATATAGTAGTTAGGTGCAATGCACAACAATATAATATATATAAAAATGACATATGGTATATTGTTGAGATGTTACCTAACAACATATTTATACCAAATAGTACAGTTTTGAAGAAAATTGAAGAAAATAGTTTTTGAAGACATACTTTTTCGACTTAAGATGAGTGTCACGTGGTCTCATCAATCCTGCAAGGGTTAAATTGCTTCAAATATAACAACAGGTACTAACTTCATTTTTTACATTTTTTGTTGTAATCTATAGATTTTCTTTCCCCTTTATCATGTGTGCAACACTTAGGTAGTATATTTGGTAGTTGTGTAGAAAAAATATACAGGGTGATGCAAAATTTTAACCCTTAATAGTATAAAATTATTTTTTTTTCATCAAGAAATAAAGAAAATGCACCATATACCGAGTGCGCTGTATGTAGTTCTGAATGGTACATGTTCTTACTCCTCGGTTGTCATTCGTCAGCCATATTGTTAGGAGGCAATGAGACATATTATGGGAAAGAATTTGTTATATTCTGAAAAAAAAAACAGTAGAAAGTACCAAATATGATATATTCAAGGTAACTTCCCTTCTACGGTAGAGGACTCTGCTTGCACTCACATCATAAAGGGGGCAATGCTTTTCAATTTGAGCTTGATTTCGTTAAAATATGTGCAGAAGTTTCGGGTATATAGTAGTTAGGCGCAATGACCAACAATATAATATATATAAAAATGACATATGTTATATTGTTGAGATGTTATCTAACAACATATTTATACCAAATAAGACAGTTTTGAGGAAAATTGAAGAAAATAGTGTTTGAAGACATACTTTTTCGACTTAAGATGAGTGTCACGTGGTCTCATCAATCCTGCAAGGGTTAAATTGCTTCAAGTATAACAACAGGTACTAACTTCATTTTTTACATTTTTTGTTGTAATCTGTAGATTTTCTTTCCCCTTTATCATGTGTGCAACACTTAGGTAGTATATTTGGTAGTTGTGTAGAAAAAATATACAGGGTGATGCAAAATTTCAACCCTTAATAGTATAAAATTATTGTTTTTTCATCAAGAAATAAAGAAAATGCACCATATACCGAGTGCGCTGTATGTAGTTCTGAATGGTACATGTTCTTACTTCTCGGTTCATTCGTCAGCCATATTGTTATGAGGCATTGAGACATATTATGTGATAAAATCTGTTATATCCTGAAAAAAACAGTTAGAAAGTACCAAATATGATATCTACAAGGTAACTTCCCTTCTACGGTAGAGGACTCTGCTTGCACTCACATCATAAAGGGGGCAATGCTCTTCAATTTGAGCTTTATTTCGTTAAAATATGTGCAGAAGTTTCGGAGATATAGCCTTTAGTATATAGTACTTAGGTGCAATGCACAACAATATAATATATATAAAAATGACATATGTTATATTGTTGAGATTTTACCTAACAACATATTTATACCAAATAAGACAGTTTTGAAGAAAATTGAAGAAAATAATGTTTGAAGACATACTTTTTCGACTTAAGATGAGTGTCACGTGGTCTCATCAATCCTGCAAGGGTTAAATTGCTTCAAATATAACAACAGGTACTAACTTCATTTTTTACATTTTTTGTTGTAATCTATAGATTTTCTTTCCCCTTTATCATGTGTGCAACACTTAGGTAGTATATTTGGTAGTTGTGTAGAAAAAATATACAGGGTGATGCAAAATTTCAACCCTTAATAGTATAAAATTATTGTTTTTTCATCAAGAAATAAAGAAAATGCACCATATACCGAGTGCGCTGTATGTAGTTCTGAATGGTACATGTTCTTACTCCTCGGTTGTCATTCGTCAGCCATATTGTTATGAGGCAATGAAACATATTATGGGAAATAATTTGTTATAGTCTGCAAAAAACAGTTAGAAAGTACCAAATATGATATATTCAAGGTAAATTCCCGTCTACGGTAGAGGACTCTGCTTGCACTCACATCATAAAGGGGGCAATGCTCTTCAATTTGAGCTTTATTTCGTTAAAATATGTGCAGAAGTTTCGGAGATATAGCCTTTAGTATATAGTAGTTAGGTGCAATGCACAACAATATAATATATATAAAAATGACATATGTTATATTGTTGAGATGTTACTTAACAACATATTTATACCAAATAAGACAGTTTTGAAGAAAATTGAAGAAAATAATGTTTGAAAACATACTTTTTCGACTTAAGATGAGTGTCACGTGGTCTCATCAATCCTGCAAGGGTTAAATTGCTTCAAATATAACAAGAGGTACTAACTTCATTTTTTACATTTTTGTTGTAATCTATAGATTTTCTTTCCCCTTTATCATGTGTGCAACACTTAGGTAGTATATTTGGTAGTTGTGTAGAAAAAATATACAGGGTGATGCAAAATTTCAACCTTTAATAGTATAAAATTATTGTTTTTTCATCAAGAAATAAAGAAAATGCACCATATACCGAGTGCGCTGTATGTAGTTCTGAATGGTACATGTTCTTACTCCTCGGAGTGTCATTCGTCAGCCATATTGTTATGAGGCAATGAGACATATTATGGGAAAGAATTTGTTATATTCTGAAAAAAAAAACAGTAGAAAGTACCAAATATGATATATTCAAGGTAACTTCCCTTCTACGGTAGAGGACTCTGCTTGCACTCACATCATAAACGGGGCAATGCTTTTCAATTTGAGCTTGATTTGGTTAAAATATGTGCAGAAGTTTCGGGTATATAGTAGTTAGGCGCAATGACCAACAATATAATATATATAAAAATGACATATGTTATATTGTTGAGATGTTATCTAACAACATATTTATACCAAATAAGACAGTTTTGAGGAAAATTGAAGAAAATAGTGTTTGAAGACATACTTTTTCGACTTAAGATGAGTGTCACGTGGTCTCATCAATCCTGCAAGGGTTAAATTGCTTCAAGTATAACAACAGGTACTAACTTCATTTTTTACATTTTTTGTTGTAATCTGTAGATTTTCTTTCCCCTTTATCATGTGTGCAACACTTAGGTAGTATATTTGGTAGTTGTGTAGAAAAAATATACAGGGTGATGCAAAATTTCAACCCTTAATAGTATAAAATTATTGTTTTTTCATCAAGAAATAAAGGAAATACACCATATACCGAGTGCGCTGTATGTAGTTCTGAATGGTACATGTTCTTACTCCTCGGTTGTCATTCGTCAGCCATATTGTTATGAGGCAATGAGACATATTATGGGAAATAATTTGTTATAGTCTGCAAAAAACAGTTAGAAAGTACCAAATATGATATATTCAAGGTAAATTCCCGTCTACGGTATGGGACTGTGCTTGCACTCACATCATAAAGGGGGCAATGCTCTTCAATTTGAGCTTTATTTCGTTAAAATATGTGCAGAAGTTTCGGAGATATAGCCTTTAGTATATAGTAGTTAGGTGCAATGCCCAACAATATAATATATATAAAAATAACATATGTTATATTGTTGAGATGTTACTTAACAACATATTTATACCAAATAAGACAGTTTTGAAGAAAATTGAAGAAAATAATGTTTGAAGACATACTTTTTCGACTTAAGATGAGTGTCACGTGGTCTCATCAATCCTGCAAGGGTTAAATTGCTTCAAATATAACAACAGGTACTAATTTCATTTTTTACATTTTTTGTTGTAATCTATAGATTTCATTTCCCCTTTATCATGTGTGCAACACTTAGGTAGTATATTTGGTAGTTGTGTAGAAAAAATATACAGGGTGATGCAAAATTTTAACCCTTAATAGTATAAAATTATTTTTTTTTCATCAAGAAATAAAGAAAATGCACCATATACCGAGTGCGCTGTATGTAGTTCTGAAGGGTACATGTTCTTACTCCTCGGTTGTCATTCGTCAGCCGTATTGTTATGAGGCAATGAGACATATTATGTGAAAGAATTTGTTATATTCTGAAAAAAAAAAAACAGTAGAAAGTACCAAATATGATATATTCAAGGTAACTTCCCTTCTACGGTAGAGGACTCTGCTTGCACTCACATCATAAAGGGGGCAATGCTTTTCAATTTGAGCTTGATTTCGTTAAAATATGTGCAGAAGTTTCGGGTATATAGTAGTTAGGCGCAATGACCAACAATATAATATATATAAAAATGACATATGTTATATTGTTGAGATGTTATCTAACAACATATTTATACCAAATAAGACAGTTTTGAGGAAAATTGAAGAAAATAGTGTTTGAAGACATACTTTTTCGACTTAAGATGAGTGTCACGTGGTCTCATCAATCCTGCAAGGGTTAAATTGCTTCAAGTATAACAACAGGTACTAACTTCATTTTTTACATTTTTTGTTGTAATCTGTAGATTTTCTTTCCCCTTTATCATGTGTGCATCACTTAGGTAGTATATTTGGTAGTTGTGTAGAAAAAATATACAGGGTGATGCAAAATTTCAACCCTTAATAGTATAAAATTATTGTTTTTTCATTAAGAAATAAAGAAAATGCACCATATACCGAGTGCGCTGTATGTAGTTCTGAATGGTACATGTTCTTACTCCTCGGTTCATTCGTCAGCCATATTGTTATGAGGCATTGAGACATATTATGTGATAAAATCTGTTATATCCTGAAAAAAACAGTTAGAAAGTACCAAATATGATATCTAGAAGGTAACTTCCCTTCTACGGTAGAGGACTCTGCTTGCACTCACATCATAAAGGGGGCAATGCTCTTCAATTTGAGCTTTATTTCGTTAAAATATGTGCAGAAGTTTCGGAGATATAGCCTTTAGTATATAGTAGTTAGGTGCAATGCCCAACAATATAATATATATAAAAATGACATATGTTATATTGTTGAGATGTTACCTAACAACATATTTATACCAAATAAGACAGTTTTGAAGAAAATTGAAGAAAATAATGTTTGAAGACATACTTTTTCGACTTAAGATGAGTGTCACGTGGTCTCATCAATCCTGCAAGGGTTAAATTGCTTCAAATATAACAACAGGTACTAACTTCATTTTTTACATTTTTTGTTGTAATCTATAGATTTTCTTTCCCCTTTATCATGTGTGCAACACTTAGGTAGTATATTTGGTAGTTGTGTAGAAAAAATATACAGGGTGATGCAAAATTTTAACCCTTAATAGTATAAAATTATTTTTTTTTCATCAAGAAATAAAGAAAATGCACCATATACCGAGTGCGCTGTATGTAGTTCTGAATGGTACATGTTCTTACTCCTCGGTTGTCATTCGTCAGCCATATTGTTAGGAGGCAATGAGACATATTATGGGAAAGAATTTGTTATATTCTGAAAAAAAAAACAGTAGAAAGTACCAAATATGATATATTCAAGGTAACTTCCCTTCTACGGTAGAGGACTCTGCTTGCACTCACATCATAAAGGGGGCAATGCTTTTCAATTTGAGCTTGATTTCGTTAAAATATGTGCAGAAGTTTCGGGTATATAGTAGTTAGGCGCAATGACCAACAATATAATATATATAAAAATGACATATGTTATATTGTTGAGATGTTATCTAACAACATATTTATACCAAATAAGACAGTTTTGAGGAAAATTGAAGAAAATAGTGTTTGAAGACATACTTTTTCGACTTAAGATGAGTGTCACGTGGTCTCATCAATCCTGCAAGGGTTAAATTGCTTCAAGTATAACAACAGGTACTAACTTCATTTTTTACATTTTTTGTTGTAATCTGTAGATTTTCTTTCCCCTTTATCATGTGTGCAACACTTAGGTAGTATATTTGGTAGTTGTGTAGAAAAAATATACAGGGTGATGCAAAATTTCAACCCTAATAGTATAAAATTATTGTTTTTTCATCAAGAAATAAAGAAAATGCACCATATACCGAGTGCGCTGTATGTAGTTCTGAATGGTACATGTTCTTACTTCTCGGTTCATTCGTCAGCCATATTGTTATGAGGCATTGAGACATATTATGTGATAAAATCTGTTATATCCTGAAAAAAACAGTTAGAAAGTACCAAATATGATATCTACAAGGTAACTTCCCTTCTACGGTAGAGGACTCTGCTTGCACTCACATCATAAAGGGGGCAATGCTCTTCAATTTGAGCTTTATTTCGTTAAAATATGTGCAGAAGTTTCGGAGATATAGCCTTTAGTATATAGTACTTAGGTGCAATGCACAACAATATAATATATATAAAAATGACATATGTTATATTGTTGAGATTTTACCTAACAACATATTTATACCAAATAAGACAGTTTTGAAGAAAATTGAAGAAAATAATGTTTGAAGACATACTTTTTCGACTTAAGATGAGTGTCACGTGGTCTCATCAATCCTGCAAGGGTTAAATTGCTTCAAATATAACAACAGGTACTAACTTCATTTTTTACATTTTTTGTTGTAATCTATAGATTTTCTTTCCCCTTTATCATGTGTGCAACACTTAGGTAGTATATTTGGTAGTTGTGTAGAAAAAATATACAGGGTGATGCAAAATTTCAACCCTTAATAGTATAAAATTATTGTTTTTTCATCAAGAAATAAAGAAAATGCACCATATACCGAGTGCGCTGTATGTAGTTCTGAATGGTACATGTTCTTACTCCTCGGTTGTCATTCGTCAGCCATATTGTTATGAGGCAATGAAACATATTATGGGAAATAATTTGTTATAGTCTGCAAAAAACAGTTAGAAAGTACCAAATATGATATATTCAAGGTAAATTCCCGTCTACGGTAGAGGACTCTGCTTGCACTCACATCATAAAGGGGGCAATGCTCTTCAATTTGAGCTTTATTTCGTTAAAATATGTGCAGAAGTTTCGGAGATATAGCCTTTAGTATATAGTAGTTAGGTGCAATGCACAACAATATAATATATATAAAAATGACATATGTTATATTGTTGAGATGTTACTTAACAACATATTTATACCAAATAAGACAGTTTTGAAGAAAATTGAAGAAAATAATGTTTGAAAACATACTTTTTCGACTTAAGATGAGTGTCACGTGGTCTCATCAATCCTGCAAGGGTTAAATTGCTTCAAATATAACAAGAGGTACTAACTTCATTTTTTACATTTTTGTTGTAATCTATAGATTTTCTTTCCCCTTTATCATGTGTGCAACACTTAGGTAGTATATTTGGTAGTTGTGTAGAAAAAATATACAGGGTGATGCAAAATTTCAACCCTTAATAGTATAAAATTATTGTTTTTTCATCAAGAAATAAAGAAAATGCACCATATACCGAGTGCGCTGTATGTAGTTCTGAATGGTACATGTTCTTACTCCTCGGTTGTCATTCGTCAGCCATATTGTTATGAGACAATGAGACATATTATGGGAAAGAATTTGTTATATTCTGAAAAAAAAAACAGTAGAAAGTACCAAATATGATATATTCAAGGTAACTTCCCTTCTACGGTAGAGGACTCTGCTTGCACTCACATCATAAACGGGGCAATTCTTTTCAATTTGAGCTTGATTTGGTTAAAATATGTGCAGAAGTTTCGGGTATATAGTAGTTAGGCGCAATGACCAACAATATAATATATATAAAAATGACATATGTTATATTGTTGAGATGTTATCTAACAACATATTTATACCAAATAAGACAGTTTTGAGGAAAATTGAAGAAAATAGTGTTTGAATACATACTTTTTCGACTTAAGATGAGTGTCACGTGGTCTCATCAATCCTGCAAGGGTTAAATTGCTTCAAGTATAACAACAGGTACTAACTTCATTTTTTACATTTTTTGTTGTAATCTGTAGATTTTCTTTCCCCTTTATCATGTGTGCAACACTTAGGTAGTATATTTGGTAGTTGTGTAGAAAAAATATACAGGGTGATGCAAAATTTCAACCCTTAATAGTATAAAATTATTGTTTTTTCATCAAGAAATAAAGGAAATACACCATATACCGAGTGCGCTGTATGTAGTTCTGAATGGTACATGTTCTTACTCCTCGGTTGTCATTCGTCAGCCATATTGTTATGAGGCAATGAGACATATTATGGGAAATAATTTGTTATAGTCTGCAAAAAACAGTTAGAAAGTACCAAATATGATATATTCAAGGTAAATTCCCGTCTACGGTAGGGGACTCTGCTTGCACTCACATCATAAAGGGGGCAATGCTCTTCAATTTGAGCTTTATTTCGTTAAAATATGTGCAGAAGTTTCGGAGATATAGCCTTTAGTATATAGTACTTAGGTGCAATGCACAACAATATAATATATATAAAAATGACATATGTTATATTGTTGAGATTTTACCTAACAACATATTTATACCAAATAAGACAGTTTTGAAGAAAATTGAAGAAAATAATGTTTGAAGACATACTTTTTCGACTTAAGATGAGTGTCACGTGGTCTCATCAATCCTGCAAGGGTTAAATTGCTTCAAATATAACAACAGGTACTAACTTCATTTTTTACATTTTTTGTTGTAATCTATAGATTTTCTTTCCCCTTTATCATGTGTGCAACACTTAGGTAGTATATTTGGTAGTTGTGTAGAAAAAATATACAGGGTGATGCAAAATTTCAACCCTTAATAGTATAAAATTATTGTTTTTTCATCAAGAAATAAAGAAAATGCACCATATACCGAGTGCGCTGTATGTAGTTCTGAATGGTACATGTTCTTACTCCTCGGTTGTCATTCGTCAGCCATATTGTTATGAGGCAATGAAACATATTATGGGAAATAATTTGTTATAGTCTGCAAAAAACAGTTAGAAAGTACCAAATATGATATATTCAAGGTAAATTCCCGTCTACGGTAGAGGACTCTGCTTGCACTCACATCATAAAGGGGGCAATGCTCTTCAATTTGAGCTTTATTTCGTTAAAATATGTGCAGAAGTTTCGGAGATATAGCCTTTAGTATATAGTAGTTAGGTGCAATGCACAACAATATAATATATATAAAAATGACATATGTTATATTGTTGAGATGTTACTTAACAACATATTTATACCAAATAAGACAGTTTTGAAGAAAATTGAAGAAAATAATGTTTGAAAACATACTTTTTCGACTTAAGATGAGTGTCACGTGGTCTCATCAATCCTGCAAGGGTTAAATTGCTTCAAATATAACAAGAGGTACTAACTTCATTTTTTACATTTTTGTTGTAATCTATAGATTTTCTTTCCCCTTTATCATGTGTGCAACACTTAGGTAGTATATTTGGTAGTTGTGTAGAAAAAATATACAGGGTGATGCAAAATTTCAACCCTTAATAGTATAAAATTATTGTTTTTTCATCAAGAAATAAAGAAAATGCACCATATACCGAGTGCGCTGTATGTAGTTCTGAATGGTACATGTTCTTACTCCTCGGTTGTCATTCGTCAGCCATATTGTTATGAGACAATGAGACATATTATGGGAAAGAATTTGTTATATTCTGAAAAAAAAAACAGTAGAAAGTACCAAATATGATATATTCAAGGTAACTTCCCTTCTACGGTAGAGGACTCTGCTTGCACTCACATCATAAACGGGGCAATTCTTTTCAATTTGAGCTTGATTTGGTTAAAATATGTGCAGAAGTTTCGGGTATATAGTAGTTAGGCGCAATGACCAACAATATAATATATATAAAAATGACATATGTTATATTGTTGAGATGTTATCTAACAACATATTTATACCAAATAAGACAGTTTTGAGGAAAATTGAAGAAAATAGTGTTTGAATACATACTTTTTCGACTTAAGATGAGTGTCACGTGGTCTCATCAATCCTGCAAGGGTTAAATTGCTTCAAGTATAACAACAGGTACTAACTTCATTTTTTACATTTTTTGTTGTAATCTGTAGATTTTCTTTCCCCTTTATCATGTGTGCAACACTTAGGTAGTATATTTGGTAGTTGTGTAGAAAAAATATACAGGGTGATGCAAAATTTCAACCCTTAATAGTATAAAATTATTGTTTTTTCATCAAGAAATAAAGGAAATACACCATATACCGAGTGCGCTGTATGTAGTTCTGAATGGTACATGTTCTTACTCCTCGGTTGTCATTCGTCAGCCATATTGTTATGAGGCAATGAGACATATTATGGGAAATAATTTGTTATAGTCTGCAAAAAACAGTTAGAAAGTACCAAATATGATATATTCAAGGTAAATTCCCGTCTACGGTAGGGGACTCTGCTTGCACTCACATCATAAAGGGGGCAATGCTCTTCAATTTGAGCTTTATTTCGTTAAAATATGTGCAGAAGTTTCGGAGATATAGCCTTTAGTATATAGTAGTTAGGTGCAATGCCCAACAATATAATATATATAAAAATAACATATGTTATATTGTTGAGATGTTACTTAACAACATATTTATACCAAATAAGACAGTTTTGAAGAAAATTGAAGAAAATAATGTTTGAAGACATACTTTTTCGACTTAAGAAGAGTGTCACGTGGTCTCATCAATCCTGCAAGGGTTAAATTGCTTCAAATATAACAACAGGTACTAATTTCATTTTTTACATTTTTTGTTGTAATCTATAGATTTCATTTCCCCTTTATCATGTGTGCAACACTTAGGTAGTATATTTGGTAGTTGTGTAGAAAAAATATACAGGGTGATGCAAAATTTTAACCCTTAATAGTATAAAATTATTTTTTTTTCATCAAGAAATAAAGAAAATGCACCATATACCGAGTGCGCTGTATGTAGTTCTGAAGGGTACATGTTCTTACTCCTCGGTTGTCATTCGTCAGCCGTATTGTTATGAGGCAATGAGACATATTATGTGAAAGAATTTGTTATATTCTGAAAAAAAAAACAGTAGAAAGTACCAAATATGATATATTCAAGGTAACTTCCCTTCTACGGTAGAGGACTCTGCTTGCACTCACATCATAAAGGGGGCAATGCTTTTCAATTTGAGCTTGATTTCGTTAAAATATGTGCAGAAGTTTCGGGTATATAGTAGTTAGGCGCAATGACCAACAATATAATATATATAAAAATGACATATGTTATATTGTTGAGATGTTATCTAACAACATATTTATACCAAATAAGACAGTTTTGAGGAAAATTGAAGAAAATAGTGTTTGAAGACATACTTTTTCGACTTAAGATGAGTGTCACGTGGTCTCATCAATCCTGCAAGGGTTAAATTGCTTCAAGTATAACAACAGGTACTAACTTCATTTTTTACATTTTTTGTTGTAATCTGTAGATTTTCTTTCCCCTTTATCATGTGTGCATCACTTAGGTAGTATATTTGGTAGTTGTGTAGAAAAAATATACAGGGTGATGCAAAATTTCAACCCTTAATAGTATAAAATTATTGTTTTTTCATTAAGAAATAAAGAAAATGCACCATATACCGAGTGCGCTGTATGTAGTTCTGAATGGTACATGTTCTTACTCCTCGGTTCATTCGTCAGCCATATTGTTATGAGGCATTGAGACATATTATGTGATAAAATCTGTTATATCCTGAAAAAAACAGTTAGAAAGTACCAAATATGATATCTACAAGGTAACTTCCCTTCTACGGTAGAGGACTCTGCTTGCACTCACATCATAAAGGGGGCAATGCTCTTCAATTTGAGCTTTATTTCGTTAAAATATGTGCAGAAGTTTCGGAGATATAGCCTTTAGTATATAGTAGTTAGGTGCAATGCCCAACAATATAATATATATAAAAATGACATATGTTATATTGTTGAGATGTTACCTAACAACATATTTATACCAAATAAGACAGTTTTGAAGAAAATTGAAGAAAATAATGTTTGAAGACATACTTTTTCGACTTAAGATGAGTGTCACGTGGTCTCATCAATCCTGCAAGGGTTAAATTGCTTCAAATATAACAACAGGTACTAACTTCATTTTTTACATTTTTTGTTGTAATCTATAGATTTTCTTTCCCCTTTATCATGTGTGCAACACTTAGGTAGTATATTTGGTAGTTGTGTAGAAAAAATATACAGGGTGATGCAAAATTTCAACCCTTAATAGTATAAAATTATTGTTTTTTCATCAAGAAATAAAGAAAATGCTCCATATACCGAGTGCGCTGTATGTAGTTCTGAATGGTACATGTTCTTACTCCTCGGTTGTCATTCGTCAGCCATATTGTTAGGAGGCAATGAGACATATTATGTGAAAGAATTTGTTATATTCTGAAAAAAAAAAACAGTAGAAAGTACCAAATATGATATATTCAAGGTAACTTCCCTTCTACGGTAGAGGACTCTGCTTGCACTCACATCATAAAGGGGGCAATGCTTTTCAATTTTAGCTTGATTTCGTTAAAATATGTGCAGAAGTTTCGGGTATATAGTAGTTAGGCGCAATGACCAACAATATAATATATATAAAAATGACATATGTTATATTGTTGAGATGTTATCTAACAACATATTTATACCAAATAAGACAGTTTTGAGGAAAATTGAAGAAAATAGTGTTTGAAGACATACTTTTTCGACTTAAGATGAGTGTCACGTGGTCTCATCAATCCTGCAAGGGTTAAATTGCTTCAAGTATAACAACAGGTACTAACTTCATTTTTTACATTTTTTGTTGTAATCTGTAGATTTTGTTTCCCCTTTATCATGTGTGCAACACTTAGGTAGTATATTTGGTAGTTGTGTAGAAAAAATATACAGGGTGATGCAAAATTTCAACCCTTAATAGTATAAAATTATTGTTTTTTCATCAAGAAATAAAGAAAATGCACCATATACCGAGTGCGCTGTATGTAGTTCTGAATGGTACATGTTCTTACTCCTCGGTTCATTCGTCAGCCATATTGTTATGAGGCATTGAGACATATTATGTGATAAAATCTGTTATATCCTAAAAAAAACAGTTAGAAAGTACCAAATATGATATCTACAAGGTAACTTCCCTTCTACGGTAGAGGACTCTGCTTGCACTCACATCATAAAGGGGGCAATGCTCTTCAACTTGAGCTTTATTTCGTTAAAATATGTGCAGAAGTTTCGGAGATATAGCCTTTAGTATATAGTAGTTAGGTGCAATGCCCAACAATATAATATATATAAAAATGACATATGTTATATTGTTGAGATGTTACTTAACAACATATTTATACCAAATAAGACAGTTTTGAAGAAAATTGAAGAAAATAATGTTTGAAAACATACTTTTTCGACTTAAGATGAGTGTCACGTGGTCTCATCAATCCTGCAAGGGTTAAATTGCTTCAAATATAACAAGAGGTACTAACTTCATTTTTTACATTTTTTGTTGTAATCTATAGATTTTCTTTCCCCTTTATCATGTGTGCAACACTTAGGTAGTATATTTGGTAGTTGTGTAGAAAAAATATACAGGGTGATGCAAAATTTCAACCCTTAATAGTATAAAATTATTGTTTTTTCATCAAGAAATAAAGAAAATGCACCATATACCGAGTGCGCTGTATGTAGTTCTGAATGGTACATGTTCTTACTCCTCGGTTGTCATTCGTCAGCCATATTGTTATGAGGCAATGAGACATATTATGGGAAAGAATTTGTTATATTCTGAAAAAAAAAACAGTAGAAAGTACCAAATATGATATATTCAAGGTAACTTCCCTTCTACGGTAGAGGACTCTGCTTGCACTCACATCATAAAGGGGGCAATGCTTTTCAATTTGAGCTTGATTTGGTTAAAATATGTGCAGAAGTTTCGGGTATATAGTAGTTAGGCGCAATGACCAACAATATAATATATATAAAAATGACATATGTTATATTGTTGAGATGTTATCTAACAACATATTTATACCAAATAAGACAGTTTTGAGGAAAATTGAAGAAAATAGTGTTTGAAGACATACTTTTTCGACTTAAGATGAGTGTCACGTGGTCTCATCAATCCTGCAAGGGTTAAATTGCTTCAAGTATAACAACAGGTACTAACTTCATTTTTTACATTTTTTGTTGTAATCTGTAGATTTTGTTTCCCCTTTATCATGTGTGCAACACTTAGGTAGTATATTTGGTAGTTGTGTAGAAAAAATATACAGGGTGATGCAAAATTCCAACCCTTAATAGTATAAAATTATTGTTTTTTCATCAAGAAATAAAGAAAATGCACCATATACCGAGTGCGCTGTATGTAGTTCTGAATGGTACATGTTCTTACTCCTCGGTTGTCATTCGTCAGCCATATTGTTATGAGGCAATGAGACATATTATGGGAAATAATTTGTTATAGTCTGCAAAAAACAGTTAGAAAGTACCAAATATGATATATTCAAGGTAAATTCCCGTCTACGGTAGGGGACTCTGCTTGCACTCACATCATAAAGGGGGCAATGTTTTTCAATTTGAGCTTTATATCGTTAAAATATGTGCAGAAGTTTCGGAGATATAGCCTTTAGTATATAGTAGTTAGGTGCAATGCACAACAATATAATATATATAAAAATGACATATGGTATATTGTTGAGATGTTACCTAACAACATATTTATACCAAATAGTACAGTTTTGAAGAAAATTGAAGAAAATAGTTTTTGAAGACATACTTTTTCGACTTAAGATGAGTGTCACGTGGTCTCATCAATCCTGCAAGGGTTAAATTGCTTCAAATATAACAACAGGTACTAACTTCATTTTTTACATTTTTTGTTGTAATCTATAGATTTTCTTTCCCCTTTATCATGTGTGCAACACTTAGGTAGTATATTTGGTAGTTGTGTAGAAAAAATATACAGGGTGATGCAAAATTTCAACCCTTAATAGTATAAAATTATTTTTTTTTTCATCAAGAAATAAAGAAAATGCACCATATACCGAGTGCGCTGTATGTAGTTCTGAATGGTACATGTTCTTACTCCTCGGTTGTCATTCGTCAGCCATATTGTTATGAGGCAATGAGACATATTATGGGAAATAATTTGTTATAGTCTGCAAAAAACAGTTAGAAAGTACCAAATATGATATATACAAGGTAACTTCCCTTCTACGGAAGAGGACTCTGCTTGCACTCACATCATAAAGGGGGCAATGCTCTTCAATTTGAGCTTTATTTCGTTAAAATATGTGCAGAAGTTTCGGAGATATAGCCTTTAGTATATAGTAGTTAGGTGCAATGCCCAACAATATAATATATATAAAAATAACATATGTTATATTGTTGAGATGTTACTTAACAACATATTTATAACAAATAAGACAGTTTTGAAGAAAATTGAAGAAAATAATGTTTGAAGACATACTTTTTCGACTTAAGATGAGTGTCACGTGGTCTCATCAATCCTGCAAGAGTTAAATTGCTTCAAATATAAGAACAGGTACTAACTTCATTTTTTACATTTTTTGTTGTAATCTATAGATTTTCTTTCCCCTTTATCATGTGTGCAACACTTAGGTAGTATATTTGGTAGTTGTGTAGAAAAAATATACAGGGTGATGCAAAATTTTAACCCTTAATAGTATAAAGTTATTGTTTTTTCATCAAGAAATAAAGAAAATGCACCATATACCGAGTGCGCTGTATGTAGTTCTGAATGGTACATGTTCTTACTCCTCGGTTGTCATTCGTCAGCCATATTGTTATGAGGCAATGAAACATATTATGGGAAATAATTTGTTATAGTCTGCAAAAAACAGTTAGAAAGTACCAAATATGATATATTCAAGGTAAATTCCCGTCTACGGTAGAGGACTCTGCTTGCACTCACATCATAAAGGGGGCAATGCTCTTCAATTTGAGCTTTATTTCGTTAAAATATGTGCAGAAGTTTCGGAGATATAGCCTTTAGTATATAGTAGTTAGGTGCAATGCCCAACAATATAATATATATAAAAATGACATATGTTATATTGTTGAGATGTTACTTAACAACATATTTATACCAAATAAGACAGTTTTGAAGAAAATTGAAGAAAATAATGTTTGAAAACATACTTTTTCGACTTAAGATGAGTGTCACGTGGTCTCATCAATCCTGCAAGGGTTAAATTGCTTCAAATATAACAAGAGGTACTAACTTCATTTTTTACATTTTTTGTTGTAATCTATAGATTTTCTTTCCCCTTTATCATGTGTGCAACACTTAGGTAGTATATTTGGTAGTTGTGTAGAAAAAATATACAGGGTGATGCAAAATTTCAACCCTTAATAGTATAAAATTATTGTTTTTTCATCAAGAAATAAAGAAAATGCACCATATACCGAGTGCGCTGTATGTAGTTCTGAATGGTACATGTTCTTACTCCTCGGTTGTCATTCGTCAGCCATATTGTTATGAGGCAATGAGACATATTATGGGAAAGAATTTGTTATATTCTGAAAAAAAAAACAGTAGAAAGTACCAAATATGATATATTCAAGGTAACTTCCCTTCTACGGTAGAGGACTCTGCTTGCACTCACATCATAAAGGGGGCAATGCTTTTCAATTTGAGCTTGATTTGGTTAAAATATGTGCAGAAGTTTCGGGTATATAGTAGTTAGGCGCAATGACCAACAATATAATATATATAAAAATGACATATGTTATATTGTTGAGATGTTATCTAACAACATATTTATACCAAATAAGACAGTTTTGAGGAAAATTGAAGAAAATAGTGTTTGAAGACATACTTTTTCGACTTAAGATGAGTGTCACGTGGTCTCATCAATCCTGCAAGGGTTAAATTGCTTCAAGTATAACAACAGGTACTAACTTCATTTTTTACATTTTTTGTTGTAATCTGTAGATTTTGTTTCCCCTTTATCATGTGTGCAACACTTAGGTAGTATATTTGGTAGTTGTGTAGAAAAAATATACAGGGTGATGCAAAATTCCAACCCTTAATAGTATAAAATTATTGTTTTTTCATCAAGAAATAAAGAAAATGCACCATATACCGAGTGCGCTGTATGTAGTTCTGAATGGTACATGTTCTTACTCCTCGGTTGTCATTCGTCAGCCATATTGTTATGAGGCAATGAGACATATTATGGGAAATAATTTGTTATAGTCTGCAAAAAACAGTTAGAAAGTACCAAATATGATATATTCAAGGTAAATTCCCGTCTACGGTAGGGGACTCTGCTTGCACTCACATCATAAAGGGGGCAATGTTTTTCAATTTGAGCTTTATATCGTTAAAATATGTGCAGAAGTTTCGGAGATATAGCCTTTAGTATATAGTAGTTAGGTGCAATGCACAACAATATAATATATATAAAAATGACATATGGTATATTGTTGAGATGTTACCTAACAACATATTTATACCAAATAGTACAGTTTTGAAGAAAATTGAAGAAAATAGTTTTTGAAGACATACTTTTTCGACTTAAGATGAGTGTCACGTGGTCTCATCAATCCTGCAAGGGTTAAATTGCTTCAAATATAACAACAGGTACTAACTTCATTTTTTACATTTTTTGTTGTAATCTATAGATTTTCTTTCCCCTTTATCATGTGTGCAACACTTAGGTAGTATATTTGGTAGTTGTGTAGAAAAAATATACAGGGTGATGCAAAATTTCAACCCTTAATAGTATAAAATTATTTTTTTTTTCATCAAGAAATAAAGAAAATGCACCATATACCGAGTGCGCTGTATGTAGTTCTGAATGGTACATGTTCTTACTCCTCGGTTGTCATTCGTCAGCCATATTGTTATGAGGCAATGAGACATATTATGGGAAATAATTTGTTATAGTCTGCAAAAAACAGTTAGAAAGTACCAAATATGATATATACAAGGTAACTTCCCTTCTACGGTAGAGGACTCTGCTTGCACTCACATCATAAAGGGGGCAATGCTCTTCAATTTGAGCTTTATTTCGTTAAAATATGTGCAGAAGTTTCGGAGATATAGCCTTTAGTATATAGTAGTTAGGTGCAATGCACAACAATATAATATATATAAAAATAACATATGTTATAT
Source organism: Thermobia domestica (assembly GCF_964235325.1). NCBI lineage: Eukaryota > Metazoa > Arthropoda > Insecta > Zygentoma > Lepismatidae > Thermobia > Thermobia domestica. The sequence goes on from NW_027656144.1 coordinate 128,158, forward strand.
TGTTGAGATGTTACTTAACAACATATTTATACCAAATAAGACAGTTTTGAAGGAAATTGAAGAAAATAATGTTTGAAGACATACTTTTTCGACTTAAGATGAGTGTCACGTGGTCTCATCAATCCTGCAAGAGTTAAATTGCTTCAAATATAACAACAGGTACTAACTTCATTTTTTACATTTTTTGTTGTAATCTATAGATTTTCTTTCCCCTTTATCATGTGTGCAACACTTAGGTAGTATATTTGGTAGTTGTGTAGAAAAAATATACAGGGTGATGCAAAATTTTAACCCTTAATAGTATAAAATTATTTTTTTTCATCAAGAAATAAAGAAAATGCACCATATACCGAGTGCGCTGTATGTAGTTCTGAAGGGTACATGTTCTTACTCCTCGGTTGTCATTCGTCAGCCGTATTGTTATGAGGCAATGAGACATATTATGGGAAAGAATTTGTTATATTCTGAAAAAAAAACAGTAGAAAGTACCAAATATGATATATTCAAGGTAAATTCCCGTCTACGGTAGAGGACTCTGCTTGCACTCACATCATAAAGGGGGCAATGCTTTTCAATTTGAGCTTGATTTCGTTAAAATATGTGCAGAAGTTTCGGGTATATAGTAGTTAGGCGCAATGACCAACAATATAATATATATAAAAATGACATATATTATATTGTTGAGATGTTATCTAACAACATATTTATACCAAATAAGATAGTTTTGAGGAAAATTGAAGAAAATAGTGTTTGAAGACATACTTTTTCGACTTAAGATGAGTGTCACGTGGTCTCATCAATCCTGCAAGGGTTAAATTGCTTCAAGTATAACAACAGGTACTAACTTCATTTTTTACATTTTTTGTTGTAATCTGTAGATTTTCTTTCCCCTTTTCATGTGTGCAACACTTAGGTAGTATATTTGGTAGTTGTGTAGAAAAAATATACAGGGTGATGCAAAATTTCAACCCTTAATAGTATAAAATTATTGTTTTTTCATCAAGAAATAAAGAAAATGCACCATATACCGAGTGCGCTGTATGTAGTTCTGAATGGTACATGTTCTTACTCCTCGGTTGTCATTCGTCAGCCATATTGTTATGAGGCAATGAGACATATTATGGGAAAGAATTTGTTATATTCTGAAAAAAAAAACAGTAGAAAGTACCAAATATGATATATTCAAGGTAACTTCCCTTCTACGGTAGAGGACTCTGCTTGCACTCACATCATAAAGGGGGCAATGCTTTTCAATTTGAGCTTGATTTGGTTAAAATATGTGCAGAAGTTTCGGGTATATAGTAGTTAGGCGCAATGACCAACAATATAATATATATAAAAATGACATATGTTATATTGTTGAGATGTTATCTAACAACATATTTATACCAAATAAGACAGTTTTGAGGAAAATTGAAGAAAATAGTGTTTGAAGACATACTTTTTCGACTTAAGATGAGTGTCACGTGGTCTCATCAATCCTGCAAGGGTTAAATTGCTTCAAGTATAACAACAGGTACTAACTTCATTTTTTACATTTTTTGTTGTAATCTGTAGATTTTGTTTCCCCTTTATCATGTGTGCAACACTTAGGTAGTATATTTGGTAGTTGTGTAGAAAAAATATACAGGGTGATGCAAAATTCCAACCCTTAATAGTATAAAATTATTGTTTTTTCATCAAGAAATAAAGAAAATGCACCATATACCGAGTGCGCTGTATGTAGTTCTGAATGGTACATGTTCTTACTCCTCGGTTGTCATTCGTCAGCCATATTGTTATGAGGCAATGAGACATATTATGGGAAATAATTTGTTATAGTCTGCAAAAAACAGTTAGAAAGTACCAAATATGATATATTCAAGGTAAATTCCCGTCTACGGTAGGGGACTCTGCTTGCACTCACATCATAAAGGGGGCAATGTTTTTCAATTTGAGCTTTATATCGTTAAAATATGTGCAGAAGTTTCGGAGATATAGCCTTTAGTATATAGTAGTTAGGTGCAATGCACAACAATATAATATATATAAAAATGACATATGGTATATTGTTGAGATGTTACCTAACAACATATTTATACCAAATAGTACAGTTTTGAAGAAAATTGAAGAAAATAGTTTTTGAAGACATACTTTTTCGACTTAAGATGAGTGTCACGTGGTCTCATCAATCCTGCAAGGGTTAAATTGCTTCAAATATAACAACAGGTACTAACTTCATTTTTTACATTTTTTGTTGTAATCTATAGATTTTCTTTCCCCTTTATCATGTGTGCAACACTTAGGTAGTATATTTGGTAGTTGTGTAGAAAAAATATACAGGGTGATGCAAAATTTCAACCCTTAATAGTATAAAATTATTTTTTTTTCATCAAGAAATAAAGAAAATGCACCATATACCGAGTGCGCTGTATGTAGTTCTGAATGGTACATGTTCTTACTCCTCGGTTGTCATTCGTCAGCCATATTGTTATGAGGCAATGAGACATATTATGGGAAATAATTTGTTATAGTCTGCAAAAAACAGTTAGAAAGTACCAAATATGATATATACAAGGTAACTTCCCTTCTACGGTAGAGGACTCTGCTTGCACTCACATCATAAAGGGGGCAATGCTCTTCAATTTGAGCTTTATTTCGTTAAAATATGTGCAGAAGTTTCGGAGATATAGCCTTTAGTATATAGTAGTTAGGTGCAATGCCCAACAATATAATATATATAAAAATAACATATGTTATATTGTTGAGATGTTACTTAACAACATATTTATACCAAATAAGACAGTTTTGAAGAAAATTGAAGAAAATAATGTTTGAAGACATACTTTTTCGACTTAAGATGAGTGTCACGTGGTCTCATCAATCCTGCAAGAGTTAAATTGCTTCAAATATAACAACAGGTACTAACTTCATTTTTTACATTTTTTGTTGTAATCTATAGATTTTCTTTCCCCTTTATCATGTGTGCAACACTTAGGTAGTATATTTGGTAGTTGTGTAGAAAAAATATACAGGGTGATGCAAAATTTTAACCCTTAATAGTATAAAATTATTTTTTTTCATCAAGAAATAAAGAAAATGCACCATATACCGAGTGCGCTGTATGTAGTTCTGAAGGGTACATGTTCTTACTCCTCGGTTGTCATTCGTCAGCCGTATTGTTATGAGGCAATGAGACATATTATGGGAAAGAATTTGTTATATTCTGAAAAAAAAAACAGTAGAAAGTACCAAATATGATATATTCAAGGTAACTTCCCTTCTACGGTAGAGGACTCTGCTTGCACTCACATCATAAAGGGGGCAATGCTTTTCAATTTGAGCTTGATTTCGTTAAAATATGTGCAGAAGTTTCGGGTATATAGTAGTTAGGCGCAATGACCAACAATATAATATATATAAAAATGACATATATTATATTGTTGAGATGTTATCTAACAACATATTTATACCAAATAAGATAGTTTTGAGGAAAATTGAAGAAAATAGTGTTTGAAGACATACTTTTTCGACTTAAGATGAGTGTCACGTGGTCTCATCAATCCTGCAAGGGTTAAATTGCTTCAAGTATAACAACAGGTACTAACTTCATTTTTTACATTTTTTGTTGTAATCTGTAGATTTTCTTTCCCCTTTATCATGTGTGCAACACTTAGGTAGTATATTTGGTAGTTGTGTAGAAAAAATATACAGGGTGATGCAAAATTTCAACCCTTAATAGTATAAAATTATTGTTTTTTCATCAAGAAATAAAGAAAATGCACCATATACCGAGTGCGCTGTATGTAGTTCTGAATGGTACATGTTCTTACTCCTCGGTTGTCATTCGTCAGCCATATTGTTATGAGGCAATGAGACATATTATGGGAAAGAATTTGTTATATTCTGAAAAAAAAAACAGTAGAAAGTACCAAATATGATATATTCAAGGTAACTTCCCTTCTACGGTAGAGGACTCTGCTTGCACTCACATCATAAAGGGGGCAATGCTTTTCAATTTGAGCTTGATTTGGTTAAAATATGTGCAGAAGTTTCGGGTATATAGTAGTTAGGCGCAATGACCAACAATATAATATATATAAAAATGACATATGTTATATTGTTGAGATGTTATCTAACAACATATTTATACCAAATAAGACAGTTTTGAGGAAAATTGAAGAAAATAGTGTTTGAAGACATACTTTTTCGACTTAAGATGAGTGTCACGTGGTCTCATCAATCCTGCAAGGGTTAAATTGCTTCAAGTATAACAACAGGTACTAACTTCATTTTTTACATTTTTTGTTGTAATCTGTAGATTTTGTTTCCCCTTTATCATGTGTGCAACACTTAGGTAGTATATTTGGTAGTTGTGTAGAAAAAATATACAGGGTGATGCAAAATTCCAACCCTTAATAGTATAAAATTATTGTTTTTTCATCAAGAAATAAAGAAAATGCACCATATACCGAGTGCGCTGTATGTAGTTCTGAATGGTACATGTTCTTACTCCTCGGTTGTCATTCGTCAGCCATATTGTTATGAGGCAATGAGACATATTATGGGAAATAATTTGTTATAGTCTGCAAAAAACAGTTAGAAAGTACCAAATATGATATATTCAAGGTAAATTCCCGTCTACGGTAGGGGACTCTGCTTGCACTCACATCATAAAGGGGGCAATGTTTTTCAATTTGAGCTTTATATCGTTAAAATATGTGCAGAAGTTTCGGAGATATAGCCTTTAGTATATAGTAGTTAGGTGCAATGCACAACAATATAATATATATAAAAATGACATATGGTATATTGTTGAGATGTTACCTAACAACATATTTATACCAAATAGTACAGTTTTGAAGAAAATTGAAGAAAATAGTTTTTGAAGACATACTTTTTCGACTTAAGATGAGTGTCACGTGGTCTCATCAATCCTGCAAGGGTTAAATTGCTTCAAATATAACAACAGGTACTAACTTCATTTTTTACATTTTTTGTTGTAATCTATAGATTTTCTTTCCCCTTTATCATGTGTGCAACACTTAGGTAGTATATTTGGTAGTTGTGTAGAAAAAATATACAGGGTGATGCAAAATTTCAACCCTTAATAGTATAAAATTATTTTTTTTTTCATCAAGAAATAAAGAAAATGCACCATATACCGAGTGCGCTGTATGTAGTTCTGAATGGTACATGTTCTTACTCCTCGGTTGTCATTCGTCAGCCATATTGTTATGAGGCAATGAGACATATTATGGGAAATAATTTGTTATAGTCTGCAAAAAACAGTTAGAAAGTACCAAATATGATATATACAAGGTAACTTCCCTTCTACGGTAGAGGACTCTGCTTGCACTCACATCATAAAGGGGGCAATGCTCTTCAATTTGAGCTTGATTTCGTTAAAATATGTGCAGAAGTTTCGGGTATATAGTAGTTAGGCGCAATGACCAACAATATAATATATATAAAAATGACATATATTATATTGTTGAGATGTTATCTAACAACATATTTATACCAAATAAGATAGTTTTGAGGAAAATTGAAGAAAATAGTGTTTGAAGACATACTTTTTCGACTTAAGATGAGTGTCACGTGGTCTCATCAATCCTGCAAGGGTTAAATTGCTTCAAGTATAACAACAGGTACTAACTTCATTTTTTACATTTTTTGTTGTAATCTGTAGATTTTCTTTCCCCTTTATCATGTGTGCAACACTTAGGTAGTATATTTGGTAGTTGTGTAGAAAAAATATACAGGGTGATGCAAAATTTCAACCCTTAATAGTATAAAATTATTGTTTTTTCATCAAGAAATAAAGAAAATGCACCATATACCGAGTGCGCTGTATGTAGTTCTGAATGGTACATGTTCTTACTCCTCGGTTGTCATTCGTCAGCCATATTGTTATGAGGCAATGAGACATATTATGGGAAATAATTTGTTATAGTCTGCAAAAAACAGTTAGAAAGTACCAAATATGATATATTCAAGGTAAATTCCCGTCTACGGTAGAGGACTCAGCTTGCACTCACATCATAAAGGGGGCAATGCTCTTCAATTTGAGCTTTATTTCGTTAAAATATGTGCAGAAGTTTCGGAGATATAGCCTTTAGTATATAGTAGTTAGGTGCAATGCCCAACAATATAATATATATAAAAATAACATACGTTATATTGTTGAGATGTTACTTAACAACATATTTATACCAAATAAGACAGTTTTGAAGAAAATTGAAGAAAATAATGTTTGAAGACATACCTTTTCGACTTAAGTTGAGTGTCACGTGGTCTCATCAATCCTGCAAGGGTTAAATTGCTTCAAATATAACAACAGGTACTAACTTCATTTTTTACATTTTTTGTTGTAATCTATAGATTTTCTTTCCCCTTTATCATGTGTGCAACACTTAGGTAGTATATTTGGTAGTTGTGTAGAAAAAATATACAGGGTGATGCAAAATTTTAACCCTTAATAGTATAAAATTATTTTTTTTTTCATCAAGAAATAAAGAAAATGCACCATATACCGAGTGCGCTGTATGTAGTTCTGAATGGTACATGTTCTTACTCCTCGGTTGTCATTCGTCAGCCATATTGTTATGAGGCAATGAGACATATTATGGGAAAGAATTTGTTATATTCTGAAAAAAAAAACAGTAGAAAGTACCAAATATGATATATTCAAGGTAACTTCCCTTCTACGGTAGAGGACTCTGCTTGCACTCACATCATAAAGGGGGCAATGCTTTTCAATTTTAGCTTGATTTCGTTAAAATATGTGCAGAAGTTTCGGAGATATAGTAGTTAGGCGCAATGACCAACAATATAATATATATAAAAATGACATATGTTATATTGTTGAGATGTTATCTAACAACATATTTATACCAAATAAGACAGTTTTGAGGAAAATTGAAGAAAATAGTGTTTGAAGACATACTTTTTCGACTTAAGATGAGTGTCACGTGGTCTCATCAATCCTGCAAGGGTTAAATTGCTTCAAGTATAACAACAGGTACTAACTTCATTTTTTACATTTTTTGTTGTAATCTGTAGATTTTCTTTCCCCTTTATCATGTGTGCAACACTTAGGTAGTATATTTGGTAGTTGTGTAGAAAAAATATACAGGGTGATGCAAAATTTCAACCCTTAATAGTATAAAATTATTGTTTTTTCATCAAGAAATAAAGAAAATGCACCATATACCGAGTGCGCTGTATGTAGTTCTGAATGGTACATGTTCTTACTCCTCGGTTGTCATTCGTCAGCCATATTGTTATGAGGCAATGAGACATATTATGGGAAATAATTTGTTATATTCTGAAAAAAAAAACAGTAGAAAGTACCAAATATGATATATTCAAGGTAACTTCCCTTCTACGGTAGAGGACTCTGCTTGCACTCACATCATAAAGGGGGCAATGCTTTTCAATTTGAGCTTGATTTGGTTAAAATATGTGCAGAAGTTTCGGGTATATAGTAGTTAGGCGCAATGACCAACAATATAATATATATAAAAATGACATATGTTATATTGTTGAGATGTTATCTAACAACATATTTATACCAAATAAGACAGTTTTGAGGAAAATTGAAGAAAATAGTGTTTGAAGACATACTTTTTCGACTTAAGATGAGTGTCACGTGGTCTCATCAATCCTGCAAGGGTTAAATTGCTTCAAGTATAACAACAGGTACTAACTTCATTTTTTACATTTTTTGTTGTAATCTGTAGATTTTCTTTCCCCTTTATCATGTGTGCAACACTTAGGTAGTATATTTGGTAGTTGTGTAGAAAAAATATACAGGGTGATGCAAAATTTCAACCCTTAATAGTATAAAATTATTGTTTTTTCATCAAGAAATAAAGAAAATGCACCATATACCGAGTGCGCTGTATGTAGTTCTGAATGGTACATGTTCTTACTCCTCGGTTGTCATTCGTCAGCCATATTGTTATGAGGCAATGAGACATATTATGGGAAATAATTTGTTATAGTCTGCAAAAAACAGTTAGAAAGTACCAAATATGATATATTCAAGGTAAATTCCCGTCTACGGTAGAGGACTCTGCTTGCACTCACATCATAAAGGGGGCAATGCTCTTCAATTTGAGCTTTATTTCGTTAAAATATGTGCAGAAGTTTCGGAGATATAGCCTTTAGTATATAGTAGTTAGGTGCAATGCCCAACAATATAATATATATAAAAATAACATATGTTATATTGTTGAGATGTTACTTAACAACATATTTATACCAAATAAGACAGTTTTGAAGAAAATTGAAGAAAATAATGTTTGAAGACATACCTTTTCGACTTAAGATGAGTGTCACGTGGTCTCATCAATCCTGCAAGGGTTAAATTGCTTCAAGTATAACAACAGGTACTAACTTCATTTTTTACATTTTTTGTTGTAATCTATAGATTTTCTTTCCCCTTTATCATGTGTGCAACACTTAGGTAGTATATTTGGTAGTTGTGTAGAAAAAATATACAGGGTGATGCAAAATTTTAACCCTTAATAGTATAAAATTATTTTTTTTTCATCAAGAAATAAAGAAAATGCACCATATACCGAGTGCGCTGTATGTAGTTCTGAATGGTACATGTTCTTACTCCTCGGTTGTCATTCGTCAGCCATATTGTTATGAGGCAATGAGACATATTATGGGAAAGAATTTGTTATATTCTGAAAAAAAAACAGTAGAAAGTACCAAATATGATATATTCAAGGTAACTTCCCTTCTACGGTAGAGGACTCTGCTTGCACTCACATCATAAAGGGGGCAATGCTTTTCAATTTGAGCTTGATTTGGTTAAAATATGTGCAGAAGTTTCGGGTATATAGTAGTTAGGCGCAATGACCAACAATATAATATATATAAAAATGACATATGTTATATTGTTGAGATGTTATCTAACAACATATTTATACCAAATAAGACAGTTTTGAGGAAAATTGAAGAAAATAGTGTTTGAAGACATACTTTTTCGACTTAAGATGAGTGTCACGTGGTCTCATCAATCCTGCAAGGGTTAAATTGCTTCAAGTATAACAACAGGTACTAACTTCATTTTTTACATTTTTTGTTGTAATCTGTAGATTTTCTTTCCCCTTTATCATGTGTGCAACACTTAGGTAGTATATTTGGTAGTTGTGTAGAAAAAATATACAGGGTGATGCAAAATTCCAACCCTTAATAGTATAAAAATATTGTTTTTTCATCAAGAAATAAAGAAAATGCACCATATACCGAGTGCGCTGTATGTAGTTCTGAATGGTACATGTTCTTACTCCTCGGTTGTCATTCGTCAGCCATATTGTTATGAGGCAATGAGACATATTATGGGAAATAATTTGTTATAGTCTGCAAAAAACAGTTAGAAAGTACCAAATATGATATATTCAAGGTAAATTCCCGTCTACGGTAGAGGACTCTGCTTGCACTCACATCATAAAGGGGGCAATGCTCTTCAATTTGAGCTTTATTTCGTTAAAATATGTGCAGAAGTTTCGGAGATATAGCCTTTAGTATATAGTAGTTAGGTGCAATGCCCAACAATATAATATATATAAAAATAACATATGTTATATTGTTGAGATGTTACTTAACAACATATTTATACCAAATAAGACAGTTTTGAAGAAAATTGAAGAAAATAATGTTTGAAGACATACCTTTTCGACTTAAGATGAGTGTCACGTGGTCTCATCAATCCTGCAAGGGTTAAATTGCTTCAAGTATAACAACAGGTACTAACTTCATTTTTTACATTTTTTGTTGTAATCTATAGATTTTCTTTCCCCTTTATCATGTGTGCAACACTTAGGTAGTATATTTGGTAGTTGTGTAGAAAAAATATACAGGGTGATGCAAAATTTTAACCCTTAATAGTATAAAATTATTGTTTTTTCATCAAGAAATAAAGAAAATGCACCATATACCGAGTGCGCTGTATGTAGTTCTGAATGGTACATGTTCTTACTCCTCGGTTGTCATTCGTCAGCCATATTGTTATGAGGCAATGAGACATATTATGGGAAAGAATTTGTTATATTCTGAAAAAAAAAACAGTAGAAAGTACCAAATATGATATATTCAAGGTAACTTCCCTTCTACGGTAGAGGACTCTGCTTGCACTCACATCATAAAGGGGGCAATGCTTTTCAATTTGAGCTTGATTTGGTTAAAATATGTGCAGAAGTTTCGGGTATATAGTAGTTAGGCGCAATGACCAACAATATAATATATATAAAAATGACATATGTTATATTGTTGAGATGTTATCTAACAACATATTTATACCAAATAAGACAGTTTTGAGGAAAATTGAAGAAAATAGTGTTTGAAGACATACTTTTTCGACTTAAGATGAGTGTCACGTGGTCTCATCAATCCTGCAAGGGTTAAATTGCTTCAAGTATAACAACAGGTACTAACTTCATTTTTTACATTTTTTGTTGTAATCTGTAGATTTTGTTTCCCCTTTATCATGTGTGCAACACTTAGGTAGTATATTTGGTAGTTGTGTAGAAAAAATATACAGGGTGATGCAAAATTCCAACCCTTAATAGTATAAAATTATTGTTTTTTCATCAAGAAATAAAGAAAATGCACCATATACCGAGTGCGCTGTATGTAGTTCTGAATGGTACATGTTCTTACTCCTCGGTTGTCATTCGTCAGCCATATTGTTATGAGGCAATGAGACATATTATGGGAAATAATTTGTTATAGTCTGCAAAAAACAGTTAGAAAGTACCAAATATGATATATTCAAGGTAAATTCCCGTCTACGGTAGGGGACTCTGCTTGCACTCACATCATAAAGGGGGCAATGTTTTTCAATTTGAGCTTTATATCGTTAAAATATGTGCAGAAGTTTCGGAGATATAGCCTTTAGTATATAGTAGTTAGGTGCAATACACAACAATATAATATATATAAAAATGACATATGGTATATTGTTGAGATGTTACCTAACAACATATTTATACCAAATAGTACAGTTTTGAAGAAAATTGAAGAAAATAGTTTTTGAAGACATACTTTTTCGACTTAAGATGAGTGTCACGTGGTCTCATCAATCCTGCAAGGGTTAAATTGCTTCAAATATAACAACAGGTACTAACTTCATTTTTTACATTTTTTGTTGTAATCTATAGATTTTCTTTCCCCTTTATCATGTGTGCAACACTTAGGTAGTATATTTGGTAGTTGTGTAGAAAAAATATACAGGGTGATGCAAAATTTCAACCCTTAATAGTATAAAATTATTTTTTTTTTCATCAAGAAATAAAGAAAATGCACCATATACCGAGTGCGCTGTATGTAGTTCTGAATGGTACATGTTCTTACTCCTCGGTTGTCATTCGTCAGCCATATTGTTATGAGGCAATGAGACATATTATGGGAAATAATTTGTTATAGTCTGCAAAAAACAGTTAGAAAGTACCAAATATGATATATACAAGGTAACTTCCCTTCTACGGTAGAGGACTCTGCTTGCACTCACATCATAAAGGGGGCAATGCTCTTCAATTTGAGCTTTATTTCGTTAAAATATGTGCAGAAGTTTCGGAGATATAGCCTTTAGTATATAGTAGTTAGGTGCAATGCCCAACAATATAATATATATAAAAATAACATATGTTATATTGTTGAGATGTTACTTAACAACATATTTATACCAAATAAGACAGTTTTGAAGAAAATTGAAGAAAATAATGTTTGAAGACATACTTTTTCGACTTAAGATGAGTGTCACGTGGTCTCATCAATCCTGCAAGAGTTAAATTGCTTCAAGTATAACAACAGGTACTAACTTCATTTTTTACATTTTTTGTTGTAATCTGTAGATTTTCTTTCCCCTTTATCATGTGTGCAACACTTAGGTAGTATATTTGGTAGTTGTGTAGAAAAAATATACAGGGTGATGCAAAATTTCAACCCTTAATAGTATAAAATTATTTTTTTTTTCATCAAGAAATAAAGAAAATGCACCATATACCGAGTGCGCTGTATGTAGTTCTGAATGGTACATGTTCTTACTCCTCGGTTCATTCGTCAGCCATATTGTTATGAGGCATTGAGACATATTATGTGATAAAATCTGTTATATCCTGAAAAAAACAGTTAGAAAGTACCAAATATGATATCTACAAGGTAACTTCCCTTCTACGGTAGAGGACTCCGCTTGCACTCACATCATAAAGGGGGCAATGCTTTTCAATTTTAGCTTGATTTCGTTAAAATATGTGCAGAAGTTTCGGAGATATAGTAGTTAGGCGCAATGACCAACAATATAATATATATAAAAATGACATATGTTATATTGTTGAGATGTTATCTAACAACATATTTATACCAAATAAGACAGTTTTGAGGAAAATTGAAGAAAATAGTGTTTGAAGACATACTTTTTCGACTTAAGATGAGTGTCACGTGGTCTCATCAATCCTGCAAGGGTTAAATTGCTTCAAGTATAACAACAGGTACTAACTTCATTTTTTACATTTTTTGTTGTAATCTGTAGATTTTCTTTCCCCTTTATCATGTGTGCAACACTTAGGTAGTATATTTGGTAGTTGTGTAGAAAAAATATACAGGGTGATGCAAAATTTCAACCCTTAATAGTATAAAATTATTGTTTTTTCATCAAGAAATAAAGAAAATGCACCATATACCGAGTGCGCTGTATGTAGTTCTGAATGGTACATGTTCTTACTCCTCGGTTGTCATTCGTCAGCCATATTGTTATGAGGCAATGAGACATATTATGGGAAAAAATTTGTTATATTCTGAAAAAAAAAACAGTAGAAAGTACCAAATATGATATATTCAAGGTAACTTCCCTTCTACGGTAGAGGACTCTGCTTGCACTCACATCATAAAGGGGGCAATGCTTTTCAATTTGAGCTTGATTTCGTTAAAATATGTGCAGAAGTTTCGGGTATATAGTAGTTAGGCGCAATGACCAACAATATAATATATATAAAAATGACATATGTTATATTGTTGAGATGTTATCTAACAACATATTTATACCAAATAAGACAGTTTTGAGGAAAATTGAAGAAAATAGTGTTTGAAGACATACTTTTTCGACTTAAGATGAGTGTCACGTGGTCTCATCAATCCTGCAAGGGTTAAATTGCTTCAAGTATAACAACAGGTACTAACTTCATTTTTTACATTTTTTGTTGTAATCTGTAGATTTTCTTTCCCCTTTATCATGTGTGCAACACTTAGGTAGTATATTTGGTAGTTGTGTAGAAAAAATATACAGGGTGATGCAAAATTTCAACCCTTAATAGTATAAAATTATTGTTTTTTCATCAAGAAATAAAGGAAATACACCATATACCGAGTGCGCTGTATGTAGTTCTAAATGGTACATGTTCTTACTCCTCGGTTGTCATTCGTCAGCCATATTGTTATGAGGCAATGAGACATATTATGGGAAATAATTTGTTATAGTCTGCAAAAAACAGTTAGAAAGTACCAAATATGATATATTTAAGGTAAATTCCCGTCTACGGTAGGGGACTCTGCTTGCACTCACATCATAAAGGGGGCAATGTTTTTCAATTTGAGCTTTATATCGTTAAAATATGTGCAGAAGTTTCGGAGATATAGCCTTTAGTATATAGTAGTTAGGTGCAATGCACAACAATATAATATATATAAAAATGACATATGGTATATTGTTGAGATGTTACCTAACAACATATTTATACCAAATAGTACAGTTTTGAAGAAAATTGAAGAAAATAGTTTTTGAAGACATACTTTTTCGACTTAAGATGAGTGTCACGTGGTCTCATCAATCCTGCAAGGGTTAAATTGCTTCAAATATAACAACAGGTACTAACTTCATTTTTTACATTTTTTGTTGTAATCTATAGATTTTCTTTCCCCTTTATCATGTGTGCAACACTTAGGTAGTATATTTGGTAGTTGTGTAGAAAAAATATACAGGGTGATGCAAAATTTCAACCCTTAATAGTATAAAATTATTTTTTTTTTCATCAAGAAATAAAGAAAATGCACCATATACCGAGTGCGCTGTATGTAGTTCTGAATGGTACATGTTCTTACTCCTCGGTTGTCATTCGTCAGCCATATTGTTATGAGGCAATGAGACATATTATGGGAAATAATTTGTTATAGTCTGCAAAAAACAGTTAGAAAGTACCAAATATGATATATTCAAGGTAAATTCCCGTCTACGGTAGAGGACTCTGCTTGCACTCACATCATAAAGGGGGCAATGCTCTTCAATTTGAGCTTTATTTCGTTAAAATATGTGCAGAAGTTTCGGAGATATAGCCTTTAGTATATAGTAGTTAGGTGCAATGCCCAACAATATAATATATATAAAAATAACATATGTTATATTGTTGAGATGTTACTTAACAACATATTTATACCAAATAAGACAGTTTTGAAGAAAATTGAAGAAAATAATGTTTGAAGACATACCTTTTCGACTTAAGATGAGTGTCACGTGGTCTCATCAATCCTGCAAGGGTTAAATTGCTTCAAGTATAACAACAGGTACTAACTTCATTTTTTACATTTTTTGTTGTAATCTATAGATTTTCTTTCCCCTTTATCATGTGTGCAACACTTAGGTAGTATATTTGGTAGTTGTGTAGAAAAAATATACAGGGTGATGCAAAATTTTAACCCTTAATAGTATAAAATTATTGTTTTTTCATCAAGAAATAAAGAAAATGCACCATATACCGAGTGCGCTGTATGTAGTTCTGAATGGTACATGTTCTTACTCCTCGGTTGTCATTCGTCAGCCATATTGTTATGAGGCAATGAGACATATTATGGGAAAGAATTTGTTATATTCTGAAAAAAAAAAACAGTAGAAAGTACCAAATATGATATATTCAAGGTAACTTCCCTTCTACGGTAGAGGACTCTGCTTGCACTCACATCATAAAGGGGGCAATGCTTTTCAATTTGAGCTTGATTTGGTTAAAATATGTGCAGAAGTTTCGGGTATATAGTAGTTAGGCGCAATGACCAACAATATAATATATATAAAAATGACATATGTTATATTGTTGAGATGTTATCTAACAACATATTTATACCAAATAAGACAGTTTTGAGGAAAATTGAAGAAAATAGTGTTTGAAGACATACTTTTTCGACTTAAGATGAGTGTCACGTGGTCTCATCAATCCTGCAAGGGTTAAATTGCTTCAAGTATAACAACAGGTACTAACTTCATTTTTTACATTTTTTGTTGTAATCTGTAGATTTTGTTTCCCCTTTATCATGTGTGCAACACTTAGGTAGTATATTTGGTAGTTGTGTAGAAAAAATATACAGGGTGATGCAAAATTCCAACCCTTAATAGTATAAAATTATTGTTTTTTCATCAAGAAATAAAGAAAATGCACCATATACCGAGTGCGCTGTATGTAGTTCTGAATGGTACATGTTCTTACTCCTCGGTTGTCATTCGTCAGCCATATTGTTATGAGGCAATGAGACATATTATGGGAAATAATTTGTTATAGTCTGCAAAAAACAGTTAGAAAGTACCAAATATGATATATTCAAGGTAAATTCCCGTCTACGGTAGGGGACTCTGCTTGCACTCACATCATAAAGGGGGCAATGTTTTTCAATTTGAGCTTTATATCGTTAAAATATGTGCAGAAGTTTCGGAGATATAGCCTTTAGTATATAGTAGTTAGGTGCAATACACAACAATATAATATATATAAAAATGACATATGGTATATTGTTGAGATGTTACCTAACAACATATTTATACCAAATAGTACAGTTTTGAAGAAAATTGAAGAAAATAGTTTTTGAAGACATACTTTTTCGACTTAAGATGAGTGTCACGTGGTCTCATCAATCCTGCAAGGGTTAAATTGCTTCAAATATAACAACAGGTACTAACTTCATTTTTTACATTTTTTGTTGTAATCTATAGATTTTCTTTCCCCTTTATCATGTGTGCAACACTTAGGTAGTATATTTGGTAGTTGTGTAGAAAAAATATACAGGGTGATGCAAAATTTCAACCCTTAATAGTATAAAATTATTTTTTTTTTTTCATCAAGAAATAAAGAAAATGCACCATATACCGAGTGCGCTGTATGTAGTTCTGAATGGTACATGTTCTTACTCCTCGGTTGTCATTCGTCAGCCATATTGTTATGAGGCAATGAGACATATTATGGGAAATAATTTGTTATAGTCTGCAAAAAACAGTTAGAAAGTACCAAATATGATATATACAAGGTAACTTCCCTTCTACGGTAGAGGACTCTGCTTGCACTCACATCATAAAGGGGGCAATGCTCTTCAATTTGAGCTTTATTTCGTTAAAATATGTGCAGAAGTTTCGGAGATATAGCCTTTAGTATATAGTAGTTAGGTGCAATGCCCAACAATATAATATATATAAAAATAACATATGTTATATTGTTGAGATGTTACTTAACAACATGTTTATACCAAATAAGACAGTTTTGAAGAAAATTGAAGAAAATAATGTTTGAAGACATACTTTTTCGACTTAAGATGAGTGTCACGTGGTCTCATCAATCCTGCAAGAGTTAAATTGCTTCAAATATAACAACAGGTACTAACTTCATTTTTTACATTTTTTGTTGTAATCTATAGATTTTCTTTCCCCTTTATCATGTGTGCAACACTTAGGTAGTATATTTGGTAGTTGTGTAGAAAAAATATACAGGGTGATGCAAAATTTTAACCCTTAATAGTATAAAATTATTTTTTTTCATCAAGAAATAAAGAAAATGCACCATATACCGAGTGCGCTGTATGTAGTTCTGAAGGGTACATGTTCTTACTCCTCGGTTGTCATTCGTCAGCCGTATTGTTATGAGGCAATGAGACATATTATGGGAAAGAATTTGTTATATTCTGAAAAAAAAAACAGTAGAAAGTACCAAATATGATATATTCAAGGTAACTTCCCTTCTACGGTAGAGGACTCTGCTTGCACTCACATCATAAAGGGGGCAATGCTTTTCAATTTGAGCTTGATTTCGTTAAAATATGTGCAGAAGTTTCGGGTATATAGTAGTTAGGCGCAATGACCAACAATATAATATATATAAAAATGACATATGTTATATTGTTGAGATGTTATCTAACAACATATTTATACCAAATAAGATAGTTTTGAGGAAAATTGAAGAAAATAGTGTTTGAAGACATACTTTTTCGACTTAAGATGAGTGTCACGTGGTCTCATCAATCCTGCAAGGGTTAAATTGCTTCAAGTATATCAACAGGTACTAACTTCATTTTTTACATTTTTTGTTGTAATCTGTAGATTTTCTTTCCCCTTTATCATGTGTGCAACACTTAGGTAGTATATTTGGTAGTTGTGTAGAAAAAATATACAGGGTGATGCAAAATTTCAACCCTTAATAGTATAAAATTATTGTTTTTTCATCAAGAAATAAAGAAAATGCACCATATACCGAGTGCGCTGTATGTAGTTCTGAATGGTACATGTTCTTACTCCTCGGTTGTCATTCGTCAGCCATATTGTTATGAGGCAATGAGACATATTATGGGAAATAATTTGTTATAGTCTGCAAACAACAGTTAGAAAGTACCAAATATGATATATTCAAGGTAAATTCCCGTCTACGGTAGAGGACTCTGCTTGCACTCACATCATAAAGGGGGCAATGCTCTTCAATTTGAGCTTTATTTCGTTAAAATATGTGCAGAAGTTTCGGAGATATAGCCTTTAGTATATAGTAGTTAGGTGCAATGCCCAACAATATAATATATATAAAAATAACATATGTTATATTGTTGAGATGTTATCTAACAACATATTTATACCAAATAAGACAGTTTTGAAGAAAATTGAAGAAAATAATGTTTGAAGACATACTTTTTCGACTTAAGATGAGTGTCACGTGGTCTCATCAATCCTGCAAGGTTTAATTGCTTCAAATATAACAAGAGGTACTAACTTCATTTTTTACATTTTTTGTTGTAATCTATAGATTTTCTTTCCCCTTTATCATGTGTGCAACACTTAGGTAGTATATTTGGTAGTTGTGTAGAAAAAATATACAGGGTGATGCAAAATTTCAACCCTTAATAGTATAAAATTATTGTTTTTTCATCAAGAAATAAAGAAAATGCACCATATACCGAGTGCGCTGTATGTAGTTCTGAATGGTACATGTTCTTACTCCTCGGTTCATTCGTCAGCCATATTGTTATGAGGCATTGAGACATATTATGTGATAAAATCTGTTATATCCTGAAAAAAACAGTTAGAAAGTACCAAATATGATATCTACAAGGTAACTTCCCTTCTACGGTAGAGGACTCCGCTTGCACTCACATCATAAAGAGGGCAATGCTCTTCAATTTGAGCTTTATTTCGTTAAAATATGTGCAGAAGTTTCGGAGATATAGCCTTTAGTATATAGTAGTTAGGTGCAATGCACAACAATATAATATATATAAAAATGACATATGTTATATTGTTGAGATTTTACCTAACAACATATTTATACCAAATAAGACAGTTTTGAAGAAAATTGAAGAAAATAATGTTTGAAGACATACTTTTTCGACTTAAGATGAGTGTCACGTGGTCTCATCAATCCTGCAAGGTTCAATTGCTTCAAATATAACAAGAGGTACTAACTTCATTTTTTACATTTTTTGTTGTAATCTATAGATTTTCTTTCCCCTTTATCATGTGTGCAACACTTAGGTAGTATATTTGGTAGTTGTGTAGAAAAAATATACAGGGTGATGCAAAATTTCAACCCTTAATAGTATAAAATTATTGTTTTTTCATCAAGAAATAAAGAAAATGCACCATATACCGAGTGCGCTGTATGTAGTTCAGAATGGTACATGTTCTTACTCCTCGGTTGTCATTCGTCAGCCATATTGTTATGAGGCAATGAGACATATTATGGGAAAGAATTTGTTATATTCTGAAAAAAAAACAGTAGAAAGTACCAAATATGATATATTCAAGGTAACTTCCCTTCTACGGTAGAGGACTCTGTTTGCACTCACATCATAAAGGGGGCAATGCTTTTCAATTTGAGCTTGATTTGGTTAAAATATGTGCAGAAGTTTCGGGTATATAGTAGTTAGGCGCAATGACCAACAATATAATATATATAAAAATGACATATGTTATATTGTTGAGATGTTATCTAACAACATATTTATACCAAATAAGACAGTTTTGAGGAAAATTAAAGAAAATAGTGTTTGAAGACATACTTTTTCGACTTAAGATGAGTGTCACGTGGTCTCATCAATCATGCAAGGGTTAAATTGCTTCAAGTATAACAACAGGTACTAACTTCATTTTTTACATTTTTTGTTGTAATCTGTAGATTTTCTTTCCCCTTTATCATGTGTGCAACACTTAGGTAGTATATTTGGTAGTTGTGTAGAAAAAATATACAGGGTGATGCAAAATTTCAACCCTTAATAGTATAAAATTATTGTTTTTTCATCAAGAAATAAAGGAAATACACCATATACCGAGTGCGCTGTATGTAGTTCTAAATGGTACATGTTCTTACTCCTCGGTTGTCATTCGTCAGCCATATTGTTATGAGGCAATGAGACATATTATGGGAAATAATTTGTTATAGTCTGCAAAAAACAGTTAGAAAGTACCAAATATGATATATTTAAGGTAAATTCCCGTCTACGGTAGGGGACTCTGCTTGCACTCACATCATAAAGGGGGCAATGTTTTTCAATTTGAGCTTTATATCGTTAAAATATGTGCAGAAGTTTCGGAGATATAGCCTTTAGTATATAGTAGTTAGGTGCAATGCACAACAATATAATATATATAAAAATGACATATGGTATATTGTTGAGATGTTACCTAACAACATATTTATACCAAATAGTACAGTTTTGAAGAAAATTGAAGAAAATAGTTTTTGAAGACATACTTTTTCGACTTAAGATGAGTGTCACGTGGTCTCATCAATCCTGCAAGGGTTAAATTGCTTCAAATATAACAACAGGTACTAACTTCATTTTTTACATTTTTTGTTGTAATCTATAGATTTTCTTTCCCCTTTATCATGTGTGCAACACTTAGGTAGTATATTTGGTAGTTGTGTAGAAAAAATATACAGGGTGATGCAAAATTTCAACCCTTAATAGTATAAAATTATTTTTTTTTTCATCAAGAAATAAAGAAAATGCACCATATACCGAGTGCGCTGTATGTAGTTCTGAATGGTACATGTTCTTACTCCTCGGTTGTCATTCGTCAGCCATATTGTTATGAGGCAATGAGACATATTATGGGAAATAATTTGTTATAGTCTGCAAAAAACAGTTAGAAAGTACCAAATATGATATATTCAAGGTAAATTCCCGTCTACGGTAGAGGACTCTGCTTGCACTCACATCATAAAGGGGGCAATGCTCTTCAATTTGAGCTTTATTTCGTTAAAATATGTGCAGAAGTTTCGGAGATATAGCCTTTAGTATATAGTAGTTAGGTGCAATGCCCAACAATATAATATATATAAAAATAACATATGTTATATTGTTGAGATGTTATCTAACAACATATTTATACCAAATAAGACAGTTTTGAAGAAAATTGAAGAAAATAGTGTTTGAAGACATACTTTTTCGACTTAAGATGAGTGTCACGTGGTCTCATCAATCCTGCAAGGGTTAAATTGCTTCAAGTATAACAACAGGTACTAACTTAATTTTTTACATTTTTTGTTGTAACCTATAGATTTTCTTTCCCCTTTATCATGTGTGCAACACTTAGGTAGTATATTTGGTAGTTGTGTAGAAAAAATATACAGGGTGATGCAAAATTTCAACCCTTAATAGTATAAAATTATTGTTTTTTCATCAAGAAATAAAGAAAATGCACCATATACCGAGTGCGCTGTATGTAGTTCAGAATGGTACATGTTCTTACTCCTCGGTTGTCATTCGTCAGCCATATTGTTATGAGGCAATGAGACATATTATGGGAAAGAATTTGTTATATTCTGAAAAAAAAACAGTAGAAAGTACCAAATATGATATATTCAAGGTAACTTCCCTTCTACGGTAGAGGACTCTGTTTGCACTCACATCATAAAGGGGGCAATGCTTTTCAATTTGAGCTTGATTTGGTTAAAATATGTGCAGAAGTTTCGGGTATATAGTAGTTAGGCGCAATGACCAACAATATAATATATATAAAAATGACATATGTTATATTGTTGAGATGTTATCTAACAACATATTTATACCAAATAAGACAGTTTTGAGGAAAATTAAAGAAAATAGTGTTTGAAGACATACTTTTTCGACTTAAGATGAGTGTCACGTGGTCTCATCAATCATGCAAGGGTTAAATTGCTTCAAGTATAACAACAGGTACTAACTTCATTTTTTACATTTTTTGTTGTAATCTGTAGATTTTCTTTCCCCTTTATCATGTGTGCAACACTTAGGTAGTATATTTGGTAGTTGTGTAGAAAAAATATACAGGGTGATGCAAAATTTCAACCCTTAATAGTATAAAATTATTGTTTTTTCATCAAGAAATAAAGGAAATACACCATATACCGAGTGCGCTGTATGTAGTTCTAAATGGTACATGTTCTTACTCCTCGGTTGTCATTCGTCAGCCATATTGTTATGAGGCAATGAGACATATTATGGGAAATAATTTGTTATAGTCTGCAAAAAACAGTTAGAAAGTACCAAATATGATATATTTAAGGTAAATTCCCGTCTACGGTAGGGGACTCTGCTTGCACTCACATCATAAAGGGGGCAATGTTTTTCAATTTGAGCTTTATATCGTTAAAATATGTGCAGAAGTTTCGGAGATATAGCCTTTAGTATATAGTAGTTAGGTGCAATGCACAACAATATAATATATATAAAAATGACATATGGTATATTGTTGAGATGTTACCTAACAACATATTTATACCAAATAGTACAGTTTTGAAGAAAATTGAAGAAAATAGTTTTTGAAGACATACTTTTTCGACTTAAGATGAGTGTCACGTGGTCTCATCAATCCTGCAAGGGTTAAATTGCTTCAAATATAACAACAGGTACTAACTTCATTTTTTACATTTTTTGTTGTAATCTATAGATTTTCTTTCCCCTTTATCATGTGTGCAACACTTAGGTAGTATATTTGGTAGTTGTGTAGAAAAAATATACAGGGTGATGCAAAATTTCAACCCTTAATAGTATAAAATTATTTTTTTTTTCATCAAGAAATAAAGAAAATGCACCATATACCGAGTGCGCTGTATGTAGTTCTGAATGGTACATGTTCTTACTCCTCGGTTGTCATTCGTCAGCCATATTGTTATGAGGCAATGAGACATATTATGGGAAATAATTTGTTATAGTCTGCAAAAAACAGTTAGAAAGTACCAAATATGATATATTCAAGGTAAATTCCCGTCTACGGTAGAGGACTCTGCTTGCACTCACATCATAAAGGGGGCAATGCTCTTCAATTTGAGCTTTATTTCGTTAAAATATGTGCAGAAGTTTCGGAGATATAGCCTTTAGTATATAGTAGTTAGGTGCAATGCCCAACAATATAATATATATAAAAATAACATATGTTATATTGTTGAGATGTTATCTAACAACATATTTATACCAAATAAGACAGTTTTGAAGAAAATTGAAGAAAATAGTGTTTGAAGACATACTTTTTCGACTTAAGATGAGTGTCACGTGGTCTCATCAATCCTGCAAGGGTTAAATTGCTTCAAGTATAACAACAGGTACTAACTTAATTTTTTACATTTTTTGTTGTAACCTATAGATTTTCTTTCCCCTTTATCATGTGTGCAACACTTAGGTAGTATATTTGGTAGTTGTGTAGAAAAAATATACAGGGTGATCCAAAATTTCAACCCTTAATAGTATAAAATTATTGTTTTTTCATCAAGAAATAAAGAAAATGCACCATATACCGAGTGCGCTGTATGTAGTTCTGAATGGTACATGTTCTTACTCCTCGGTTCATTCGTCAGCCATATTGTTATGAGGCATTGAGACATATTATGTGATAAAATCTGTTATATCCTGAAAAAAACAGTTAGAAAGTACCAAATATGATATCTACAAGGTAACTTCCCTTCTACGGTAGAGGACTCCGCTTGCACTCACATCATAAAGGGGGCAATGCTCTTCAATTTGAGCTTTATTTCGTTAAAATATGTGCAGAAGTTTCGGAGATATAGCCTTTAGTATATAGTAGTTAGGTGCAATGCACAACAATATAATATATATAAAAATGACATATGTTATATTGTTGAGATTTTACCTAACAACATATTTATACCAAATAAGACAGTTTTGAAGAAAATTGAAGAAAATAATGTTTGAAGACATACTTTTTCGACTTAAGATGAGTGTCACGTGGTCTCATCAATCCTGCAAGGTTCAATTGCTTCAAATATAACAAGAGGTACTAACTTCATTTTTTACATTTTTTGTTGTAATCTATAGATTTTCTTTCCCCTTTATCATGTGTGCAACACTTAGGTAGTATATTTGGTAGTTGTGTAGAAAAAATATACAGGGTGATGCAAAATTTCAACCCTTAATAGTATAAAATTATTGTTTTTTCATCAAGAAATAAAGAAAATGCACCATATACCGAGTGCGCTGTATGTAGTTCAGAATGGTACATGTTCTTACTCCTCGGTTGTCATTCGTCAGCCATATTGTTATGAGGCAATGAGACATATTATGGGAAAGAATTTGTTATATTCTGAAAAAAAAACAGTAGAAAGTACCAAATATGATATATTCAAGGTAACTTCCCTTCTACGGTAGAGGACTCTGTTTGCACTCACATCATAAAGGGGGCAATGCTTTTCAATTTGAGCTTGATTTGGTTAAAATATGTGCAGAAGTTTCGGGTATATAGTAGTTAGGCGCAATGACCAACAATATAATATATATAAAAATGACATATGTTATATTGTTGAGATGTTATCTAACAACATATTTATACCAAATAAGACAGTTTTGAGGAAAATTAAAGAAAATAGTGTTTGAAGACATACTTTTTCGACTTAAGATGAGTGTCACGTGGTCTCATCAATCCTGCAAGGGTTAAATTGCTTCAAGTATAACAACAGGTACTAACTTCATTTTTTACATTTTTTGTTGTAATCTGTAGATTTTCTTTCCCCTTTATCATGTGTGCAACACTTAGGTAGTATATTTGGTAGTTGTGTAGAAAAAATATACAGGGTGATGCAAAATTTCAACCCTTAATAGTATAAAATTATTGTTTTTTCATCAAGAAATAAAGGAAATACACCATATACCGAGTGCGCTGTATGTAGTTCTAAATGGTACATGTTCTTACTCCTCGGTTGTCATTCGTCAGCCATATTGTTATGAGGCAATGAGACATATTATGGGAAATAATTTGTTATAGTCTGCAAAAAACAGTTAGAAAGTACCAAATATGATATATTTAAGGTAAATTCCCGTCTACGGTAGGGGACTCTGCTTGCACTCACATCATAAAGGGGGCAATGTTTTTCAATTTGAGCTTTATATCGTTAAAATATGTGCAGAAGTTTCGGAGATATAGCCTTTAGTATATAGTAGTTAGGTGCAATGCACAACAATATAATATATATAAAAATGACATATGGTATATTGTTGAGATGTTACCTAACAACATATTTATACCAAATAGTACAGTTTTGAAGAAAATTGAAGAAAATAGTTTTTGAAGACATACTTTTTCGACTTAAGATGAGTGTCACGTGGTCTCATCAATCCTGCAAGGGTTAAATTGCTTCAAATATAACAACAGGTACTAACTTCATTTTTTACATTTTTTGTTGTAATCTATAGATTTTCTTTCCCCTTTATCATGTGTGCAACACTTAGGTAGTATATTTGGTAGTTGTGTAGAAAAAATATACAGGGTGATGCAAAATTTCAACCCTTAATAGTATAAAATTATTTTTTTTTTCATCAAGAAATAAAGAAAATGCACCATATACCGAGTGCGCTGTATGTAGTTCTGAATGGTACATGTTCTTACTCCTCGGTTGTCATTCGTCAGCCATATTGTTATGAGGCAATGAGACATATTATGGGAAAGAATTTGTTATATTCTGAAAAAAAAAACAGTAGAAAGTACCAAATATGATATATTCAAGGTAACTTCCCTTCTACGGTAGAGGACTCTGCTTGCACTCACATCATAAAGGGGGCAATGCTTTTCAATTTTAGCTTGATTTCGTTAAAATATGTGCAGAAGTTTCGGAGATATAGTAGTTAGGCGCAATGACCAACAATATAATATATATAAAAATGACATATGTTATATTGTTGAGATGTTATCTAACAACATATTTATACCAAATAAGACAGTTTTGAGGAAAATTGAAGAAAATAGTGTTTGAAGACATACTTTTTCGACTTAAGATGAGTGTCACGTGGTCTCATCAATCCTGCAAGGGTTAAATTGCTTCAAGTATAACAACAGGTACTAACTTCATTTTTTACATTTTTTGTTGTAATCTGTAGATTTTCTTTCCCCTTTATCATGTGTGCAACACTTAGGTAGTATATTTGGTAGTTGTGTAGAAAAAATATACAGGGTGATGCAAAATTTCAACCCTTAATAGTATAAAATTATTGTTTTTTCATCAAGAAATAAAGGAAATACACCATATACCGAGTGCGCTGTATGTAGTTCTAAATGGTACATGTTCTTACTCCTCGGTTGTCATTCGTCAGCCATATTGTTATGAGGCAATGAGACATATTATGGGAAATAATTTGTTATAGTCTGCAAAAAACAGTTAGAAAGTACCAAATATGATATATTTAAGGTAAATTCCCGTCTACGGTAGGGGACTCTGCTTGCACTCACATCATAAAGGGGGCAATGTTTTTCAATTTGAGCTTTATATCGTTAAAATATGTGCAGAAGTTTCGGAGATATAGCCTTTAGTATATAGTAGTTAGGTGCAATGCACAACAATATAATATATATAAAAATGACATATGGTATATTGTTGAGATGTTACCTAACAACATATTTATACCAAATAGTACAGTTTTGAAGAAAATTGAAGAAAATAGTTTTTGAAGACATACTTTTTCGACTTAAGATGAGTGTCACGTGGTCTCATCAATCCTGCAAGGGTTAAATTGCTTCAAATATAACAACAGGTACTAACTTCATTTTTTACATTTTTTGTTGTAATCTATAGATTTTCTTTCCCCTTTATCATGTGTGCAACACTTAGGTAGTATATTTGGTAGTTGTGTAGAAAAAATATACAGGGTGATGCAAAATTTCAACCCTTAATAGTATAAAATTATTTTTTTTTTCATCAAGAAATAAAGAAAATGCACCATATACCGAGTGCGCTGTATGTAGTTCTGAATGGTACATGTTCTTACTCCTCGGTTGTCATTCGTCAGCCATATTGTTATGAGGCAATGAGACATATGATGGGAAATAATTTGTTATAGTCTGCAAAAAACAGTTAGAAAGTACCAAATATGATATATTCAAGGTAAATTCCCGTCTACGGTAGAGGACTCTGCTTGCACTCACATCATAAAGGGGGAAATGCTCTTCAATTTGAGCTTTATTTCGTTAAAATATGTGCAGAAGTTTCGGAGATATAGCCTTTAGTATATAGTAGTTAGGTGCAATGAACAACAATATAATATATATAAAAATAACATATGTTATATTGTTGAGATGTTACTTAACAACATATTTATACCAAATAAGACAGTTTTGATGAAAATTGAAGAAAATAATGTTTGAAGACATACCTTTTCGACTTAAGTTGAGTGTCACGTGGTCTCATCAATCCTGCAAGGGTTAAATTGCTTCAAATATAACAACAGGTACTAACTTCATTTTTTACATTTTTTGTTGTAATCTATAGATTTTCTTTCCCCTTTATCATGTGTGCAACACTTAGGTAGTATATTTGGTAGTTGTGTAGAAAAAATATACAGGGTGATGCAAAATTTTAACCCTTAATAGTATAAAATTATTTTTTTTTTCATCAAGAAATAAAGAAAATGCACCATATACCGAGTGCGCTGTATGTAGTTCTGAATGGTACATGTTCTTACTCCTCGGTTGTCATTCGTCAGCCATATTGTTATGAGGCAATGAGACATATTATGGGAAAGAATTTGTTATATTCTGAAAAAAAACAGTAGAAAGTACCAAATATGATATATTCAAGGTAACTTCCCTTCTACGGTAGAGGACTCTGCTTGCACTCACATCATAAAGGGGGCAATGCTTTTCAATTTTAGCTTGATTTCGTTAAAATATGTGCAGAAGTTTCGGAGATATAGTAGTTAGGCGCAATGACCAACAATATAATATATATAAAAATGACATATGTTATATTGTTGAGATGTTATCTAACAACATATTTATACCAAATAAGACAGTTTTGAGGAAAATTGAAGAAAATAGTGTTTGAAGACATACTTTTTCGACTTAAGATGAGTGTCACGTGGTCTCATCAATCCTGCAAGGGTTAAATTGCTTCAAGTATAACAACAGGTACTAACTTCATTTTTTACATTTTTTGTTGTAATCTGTAGATTTTCTTTCCCCTTTATCATGTGTGCAACACTTAGGTAGTATATTTGGTAGTTGTGTAGAAAAAATATACAGGGTGATGCAAAATTTCAACCCTTAATAGTATAAAATTATTGTTTTTTCATCAAGAAATAAAGAAAATGCACCATATACCGAGTGCGCTGTATGTAGTTCTGAATGGTACATGTTCTTACTCCTCGGTTGTCATTCGTCAGCCATATTGTTATGAGGCAATGAGACATATTATGGGAAATAATTTGTTATATTCTGAAAAAAAAACAGTAGAAAGTACCAAATATGATATATTCAAGGTAACTTCCCTTCTACGGTAGAGGACTCTGCTTGCACTCACATCATAAAGGGGGCAATGCTTT